>NC_054565.1:6219089-6421589 GCF_017654505.1 Polyodon spathula | reverse complement strand
TGGAGTAGGTGACTGTGGGCAATTGTGTGCTGCTGTTCTACTTGGAAGACCTTGGTCTCCGATGGTTCTCATTCCAGTTAAAAAAAAACAAACAAAAAAAACACTAGTTGAATGGAATTGAAGTTCAAGATCAAGTTTATGTTAAATGTATTTATCCTGGGAAAAAAAATTATATTAATAGCAAGGGTCCCCTGTACAATACAGTCCTGGGTCAGGCAGCAGCAGATACAAGGACAGGCTGCAATTGGAGGTAGGCATTGCAGAAATGCATTAAACAGCAATGATATAGGCTACTAGCAAATACAGTACATTTACAGATTTTAATTTGAAATCGAGGCGTCCGTGATCGAACTGATGTATAAACATGACCAAAGCATGCAAAATGAAACAGGCTCCAGGTCGCATCACGATATTTCTTTTTCTTTTTGTCCCTGTAAAGGCGTGACATGCCGTCACAGGTAAAGGGTCTGCAGCCTCTAGGTTTTAACAAAACCTACTAATCCGAGCAGCAGAACAAACCAGCTGGCTTCCAGCTCCTCTTGTGTACCATGTGGCCAGACCTAATTGGCAATCAGTAAGTCAATTAGCGCCTTGCTACTTTCCAGCTATGCCAAATTTCAAAATACATCAGATGATATTTACAAAAATATTCTAACACGAAATAAACTCTGTGATGATGCATGGTCCCTGTCACAGACCTCTAGTGTTTGCATCCTTAAAACTGCAGGATTTTTAGACTGCATTGCATAATTTGGGGAGGGAACACTCAAAATAAAAACAATTGAACTGAACTCCAGGTAAGCTACAAATAATGCTATAGACTAGCATTGGCTGCCAGAACTGCCATTTGTTGGTTTTTTTTGGAGTCATTGATGACCAGGTTTGATTTACATTCCCACAAAGGGCAAAGCGGATGGAGAGGCTGTGTGCCAGGGTTAGATTCTGGGAGAAAGGATGTACAGTACGCACCGCTATAAAATAACTTTATTAGTAATTGGAAAGAAACACCATCAATCAGTCATATGTGCATTTCAGGAACTATTGGACCACTTTAGACGTATTTATTTGTATTCATTTTTTGGGTGTGAGAATGCTTTGCAAAGTGTAAATCTATTAATACCTTACTGGCACAGTGGAACTCAGCATCCAAGTTGTAAGGACTTAGGCGACTTGCTGTACAGTAAGACAATGACGAAAGTTACATCAAGCCTGGAACATACCAATTTATTTAATTGTGCATCGATTTAGATACCTTCAACGTACATAAAAACACATAGATAAATTCTGTATTATTGTATCGTGGCCCTGACCTTTGTTTTATATACCTCACATATGTCATGTCCAGACACTCTTAGTTACAACTTAAGAAGGGAAGTAGAAGCTCATTTTGGCTAATGCCTTCAATTCCTATGAGTTTTACCTGAGGCACTCACATGGTATCCCCTTAAGGCAGCTGTTTTCAATGAAGACTTCTAAAGATTTCCCCACTAACCTATTCACAAATTCCTGCTGAAACAAAGTTCTACCCTCTACCATATCCTTACCACTTGTCGTTTGCAAGCCTGAAGATGCAAATTGGGACAGCACCAGCAGGTGATGTATTGGTAGGTACAGCCACAGATGGAGATGAATCTATTCATCTTGAGGGCTCAGTAGATCTTAATAGAAGAGGGGGTAGAGATCGCTCCAGATATAAAGTTTGAAACATGCATACTTAAGTAAAGAAGGGGAGAATGATAAAACAAGACAGAATAAAATGTATATTTTACTCTTGTTTTATCTGCACAACATACTGTTTGCTGGGATCAGGGAAGTTATTACAAAAATAAATATGCTATTGCTTGCAGTGGCTCTTTTGTATCTGTTTGAAAGACAAAGCATCTGCCGGATTGATATACGAGTCATGGAAAATGAAGCCTTCATCCTCTGAGCGATTGCCTGTGGCCTATCAGCTTCAGATTAGTCAAATAAACACTACAGGGAAGTGGTGGGGTGAAGAAAGAGAAATGGGGAAGCAGGAATGGGGAATGCATAACTGACAGAGCACAGCAACAGAGAGAAATAGGTTGCTCTTTCATCTTAGATGAGAGACATATTAGTTTTTCCTGTGGGGCCATGTACTAAGAAAAAAAAGTGCTGACTTTGTTATTCGTACAATATTTCCACTTTTGTTCCAACAAATTTAGCATGCATGTATGGTTTTACTTGCTTGATCCATTTTACTTGCACTTCAATTCCCTAGCGTAGCTTCACAAGGAGTGGTGTGACCAAACCCGAATCCTGTTCACTGTTTGTTCCAGGTCAGCTGTGTGCATTGGTGCAACTTCCTGCTACTCAGTCTGGATTGTCTACCGCTCTGGCCAAAAGTTTTGCATCACCCTATAGAATTAATTAATTTCATAAAGCCGAATGAAACCTGCTGAATAATGTTATGTTAACATATTGAATTACACACCGCTTTGTAGTGTTCCAGGTACTAAGAGAAAAACGGTGACATTTCGAAATCTAACATAAAATATTTTCCTACTATTATGGCTTCCAGTACACATCTGTGATATCATTTTGTATTTTCTTTGATTACATGATGTTAGATAAAATGATGTCCATTTATTTTCCCATAGGCACAAGTCAAATCAATACATACAGGTTTTGTTGATATTTCTGTTGTATCTATTTGTGTTTTTCTGCAATATTGTGTAACTGGGTATCTGAGAGTATGCCTAGAGACAGAAGTTGCTTTGCTGTTAAAAATTACTAAAAACGTCTTCCTCCCAAGAACTACTACAACATCCAAAACTCCTTGGCAACTTTAATAAACACAATGTTCATTGCACTGTAAAGTACAGCACAGAAGACTGACATTGACAGGTGTTCTGTGGTACAAAGAGCTAATCTGTGACAAATTCCAGGTCTCAGTCGAATCTCATCACTGTTGGTGACCTACGATGTGATCTGGAGGGTCTCCTAAGGTGACATTTTAAATATGTTTCATTAGTTATGCATGAATAGTGGTGAATATTAGTTATTATTCATACATTAGCCTAACAGATTAAACTGAGAGACTTTGCATATTGTTGTGGTTTCTGTAGCAGCCTGCACAGGATTAGAAAGGGGACACACACTGTATATAGAGATATACACTTAATATTTCCAAGAGATACTCTCCTTTAGCGCAGAATCAACCAGGGTCGGGATAATACCTTGGGGCAGGGCTGCTCTGCATATCTCCAGGGAGTAATACCTAGCCATGGAGTTGCTCCTTTTATAGTATGTTTGGCCATATAAAACATCTATTAATGTGTTATTAAAGATGTTGACAATTATTTCCAAAGAATAACAGTGTATTACAGTACAATTTGATGACACAATATGAATGTGTAATGTTGTGATACCATTGTAACATATTTATACATGCTTCAGTTGCATGTGTTATAACAGTTTATTATAACCTGTTATTATAATTATAAATAACTCTCTAATATCAATTGTGACGTCCTTTTTAAAACATTTATGATGGCATTAGTCACCGTTTATACCAGATCCTCAAACACAATTAAAGAAATTCCTAGGGAAAAAAGTTTACTTTCGTGCTTGAATTTAAACAGGATCAGACGGGACAAGTTGTCCATTATTTTGAGCAGATACATCAACGCAAATGATGTATTTTTTTCTAGCTTTTTCTAGCTTCATGACCGGACCTAGCTAAATATATTAACCCCTAAGAAATGTTATCTTCTCTACAATACATTGCGTTCACCTGCTGTTATTTTCAGTTTCAGTTGACCATGATCTGATTAGATCTTTCATGTTTCCAATTAAAAAGACAAGAATCAACACAGCAGGGGCGATCTCCATGGCATTATGTTTCTGTGGTTTTTTTGTTTTTTTTTTCTGAGATTATGGAAAATTACAATGTGTTGGCTAGATACGACTTTGTGTACAACACCCTCAGGTGCAAAGTAGAAATAATAATAAAAGAAGAAAAGAATATCAGAGGATTTTCACATGCCAGCTGTTCAGAACATGTTGTTGACACGTAGAAGGAACTGAGAAGCCTCAGGATGGACTAATACTTAGAGCAGAGGATGAGATGCAGTTTCAAAGGAGTGTTAATCAAGACTTCAAGAAATAATCGCTGGAACCCCTTGCATTGACAATCTTTGTTCCATTAAGCAAAGCGATGGTTCTGACAGGGAACCTTAACCTTTGAGCAAATCTCTTAAACATCAAGCATATTTTAGGTGCTTCCAATACCAGATCAAGTGGTCAATCGAATAGCTAGTATCTTATTTGTCTTTCGATAACTAATATGTCCAATGATCGTTAAAAAAATGATTTATATCTAGCCTCAATCTATTACGCCCCTGCCTAGTGCCAGTGTTCGCCTCCCAGCCTCCACGTCTATCAGTGGAGGGCAGCTTTCCTGCCCCTTGCCAATGGCTTCCCTGTGGTCAGCCTCTCCATGTATCACCAAACTGATTTATGGAAAGGGGGAACCACGAAATGTGAGGCCAAAGGCTAAAGAATGTAGTGTAAGTATTGTGTTGTAGTGTTGTCTAGTCTGTTTTAATGAAGTCTATCGCATGAGTTTTTTTTACTTTAATCTAGGATTTGCAGATGTTTCAAACTGCTGCATGTGCTGCACCTCAAACTTACTCCGGTGATCTACAGCACAGGCACCAAGAATAAACAGTTTGATGTATTTGATCTAAAGCACTGTACTGTTCTGAAAACCTGAACATCCTTAGATTAAAGGGAGGGGGAAAATATTTCAGACACAAAAAAGACAAGTGTTAAAGCTGCACATGCTTATAAGAACTAAGAAATGAATTGTAAAGTCTTGGTTACTAATCTTTTAAGGTAAACACCCTTGTTAACGTTCTTCTAGGTGTGCTGTGGAGCCTGGCCAGGCTGGTATGAGTACTTTATATTCTCATTGTAGAAGCTATTCAGAAACATAAGGAGCACAGTGATAGAGGAGGGACAGTTTAGAAAATGAAGACAAACTGTCTGTAAATAGTGCCATCACTCCCTAAGGAGGCAGAATTCATTCTCCAGCTCCTTTAACCCAATTTCTACAGTCTCCCCGATCTGAATTGCAAATCAGAGGAACCAAATTCGTTTCCAACACAAAGCACCTTGGGGAAGATGATAGGCGATTGCTATCTAGATAAATTAACATTGATAAAGGATCCTGAACAATGGCTGTGCATTACCGTTACTCGAGGACTCATCCGCTTGCTTATTGTCTGTTCTTCTCATCGTGCCCGTCTGGAGGAGAGAGACAACAGCTCATTATTTCACTCAATAAAACAGAACAAGATAAGTGCTTTTGGCCTGAAGACAAATAGACATTTACTCAATACAAAAAAGTAGTGCCAGACTCAGGTGGGCCCATTTTGAGGGGGGGGGGGGTACGCTATTGACAGCAGAAATAAACTATAATCCATGCAGATTATAATCACTTTCAGTTTGGTGATTATCATACTGTAGATATCCTCTGAACAAATAGGAGTTTTATAATCACATAACTAACAATTTAACTATGCGGTTTCTAGCAGCCTATTGCAATCCAGCAGGGAAAGAAGGCTACACTGTATGCATGCATGAACTAACACACTTCATGTCAAATGAATTTGAAGTAAGCGTGATTTTAGGGTACACTCAATGGGTGCTTGTGTTTTGTATAATGTGTAATGTGAACGTATTAATGATACATTTAATTCTACTATTAAATTTAACAGTAAGTCATATGGCTGGTTTCACAGACCCTGATTTGCACTATGGACTACTAAATGCTAATTTAGGTAAAGTAATCCAAGATTACAGTTAATCAGGGTGTGTGAAACTCACCGATACAGAAAAATAAATAAATAAACACTGATACCCTCCACCGTCAGCATTACACTCTGGTTCTGGTAAAGCCTGTATCCAATCTTTACTGTATTTCTCATTTAGCTTCCTGTATAAGATCGTGGATGATAATAGGACCCAAAGTGCAGCCACTTCCTACAATCCAGCTCCCATTTGGGAAAAAGCAATGCCAGGTGAGTGACCTCTGCTAGATGCAAAAGCCCAAAGCAATTGTATATGCCACTGAGGGAGCTAGCCTTCTACCTACGAGTTTAGCCCCTGACAAATGGGATTCTAAAGATATCCTTCGATCGCTACCGGCAATGAGGTGTTGGTGGGAAGAACGTCTCATGAAGATGGCAATTCCATTTCTGCAAAAAACACTTCCATTTAATAAAGACTTAGCACTGCAGAACACTAAAGTCTTATAAAAAACAATCTTCTTATATCAGTGGTGTACCATATATTAGAGGGTACAAGCAGTACAGTAACTGTCTACTTGGTATATGACTATGATCAAAATATAGAAATAACTCACAGTCACCATGATTAAAGTACAGTGGAACGTCACATATCCGACCGTCACATAACCGCCCTCATCAATTAAAAGAAGGCTACGAGAGTAACGTCATTGCCAGCAAATGCAGCTTCCATCATGGAAACAGAAAGAAAGCGTGATGGAATGTACGCTTGCAGATGTTGGCAGCGTGTTGTTGTGCTTTTAAATGCATTTGAATTAAACAAAATGCAATGTTTACTGGCTGTTTGTTTAAAATAGCTGAAGCAATATTCAAACCGAGCTGCTTATCGGCTGTTAGCAATATCAAGAAAGAGCTCAAAGTACCGTGACAGAGATATTAAGAAAGCACAATCAGGGAGGCAGGGACTTCTAGAGTTAAGAAAGAAGTTGCAGGTTACTGTACATTTACTGTTTGTTTTGGGGGGGGGTTAAGCGAAGAGTTAAAGTTCGAAGTCTACTAATCATGTGTAATAATGCATGTAAGGAATACAGAAGAAAATCCTTCTTCAGCTCTGCTTCTAGGGAGTCTAAGAATATAATTTTACAGGACATATGCCAACCAAGATTAAAGGTAAACTGACCAGACGGAGCATCATAATAACACACGTGTGTAGAAGTTAATTTGAAGTGAAGATTCATATTTATTGTGACAGGGCATACGGTAATGAGCAGGACGCATTAGTCCCTTGTTGCCTCACTGTTGAAAGCAATTAATGGATCAGCATCCTTATAATCAATTAACAAACATCCTACTTGAATCTGCTGTGGTATGCTTGAAATGCAAGTCTCTTGATTATCCATTGTCAGTTCTGGTGTATGTCTATATCAATAAATATAAAAGGTTTGCTTACACAAAAACAAACCAAAAACATGTTGTACTACATTTCCATTGGCACCATGAAACAAGCTCGCAAAACTCCACCTTGTCCCTTTCCAGTATCAAACTAGGGCAGCAGCCAGTTCCACCTGCAGTCTACAACCCTATCCATAACTACCGAACACTCAACTGAATTTAGAAATACTAAAAGAAAATGCAATGTTTGAAGACATGGAAGAAGATGTCTAGTATTTTTTCAGTCCACAATCCAATCTGCAACCGGACATTATACAAAAGTCAATAATCACTTGTATGTATCACACTTTTGTTCAACTGCATCTGAATGTATTTAACCAATTCTACATCCATTTACTAACATCCCAATATTATGTATTGTCTTGCATCTTGCAGTATGAGATTTAAAAACTGTCTTCTCTTTGGGAGCTCAATGCCACCATCAATTGCAGAGCCAGCCATCCTACTGTGACTTGTATTATTTCTTGTAGTCTCTTGTACTATTTGGATGGACAGAACCGTCCAATGGTATTATTGAAATCGGTTCTGGAAGTCTTACAGCCCTTCTCCTTGTCGTTGCAGATGGATGGGAGGGCCTCCTTGGCAGGTAATATATTAAATGGGATTCCTTTTTCATTTGTTTTCTGACGTTGCTTTGAAGTGAAAGAAGCTTCTTGAATCAGCTGCTGGGATTATCATCTTCACTGGCTGCTCACGTTGAGCTTTCATACATCTCCGAGTGGACGGAATTTGAGCAGAGAGTCAATCTATATTCATTGACAGGACTTCAGTCATCGCAATAATAATAATAAAACAACACATTTGAATGCTTTACGGAGAACACAATGATTTCTAAGACAAATTGATTTCTTTTTGTACTGGATGAGGCTGTGAATGAGTTCACGAGGTTGGTGGTCGGGCATTTCCTGCTGTGTGCCTCATCTCTGGAGCTGTGCATTCTGATAACAGGATTACTGGCTGAGAGGCTGCCTTTATTGCTTTACCATGACCACACTGGGATATGCATTGCCTTTTTAGTGATGAGAAATTGAAAAGGCACATGGAATAACGGAGCATCTCTCAATGAAACAAGCATTTGTTTTCATAAATGTATAAACTGGTTACTGCAGGTTTCCTTTATTCAGTGTCATTTCTTTGAGCGTATTTATCAGACCCAAAACGGAAGATTATATACATGTGCAAGCCAACCCATTCTTCTGAAATGTTGAAAAACCATTTCAAAAACTTTTGAGTCCCTCAATGCAACTGTGAAGCATTCAGAGCTTTGAATCAGGTAGTCTCTGTAACTTGTTTACCTCATCAAAATATTTCAAGTTCTTTCTTATAAAACAAACATTGTGGTGATGATATATATTGCCAGCATATTACCCTGGACAAAACTCAAGAGGAGCCCTTTGCAGACCTGTCACTGCATAGCAGTCCTGTTGCACAGCACACTGGAACTGCCACACTGATGTCATGGCAACTTCCTCCAGGGGAGTCATGTGATGATTTCGATTAGGCGAATCACATGATGTATCATGGATCTCTGCTTGAGGTTGTTTATATAATAACCTTTAAACAATGCACTGTATTATTTATAAACTAAGTCCTTAAATGTGTAAGTTAATTAAATAGGTAACACTTTACATTAAATGTATCGTATTACTGTGTAGTTACATAGTAAATGCATGTGTACTTAAACATACTTACAATGTTGTTATGCATAGTTATAATGTACTTAGTGTGTAAATGTTTTTGCATGATCTATGTAAGCACACAACTGCATCAAAATAGAGTTAGAGCCTGAGTTAGGGTTAGTATTAGGGTTCTAGCATGCTGAAAAAATTACACATTAAATACATTGTAACTATACATGAAAGCATTGTAATTATGTGTAAGTACACATGTATTTACTGAGTAACTGCTATGTAAATACACAGTAATTAGAGACACTTTATTTTAATTATGTGTAAGTACACATGTATTTATTGAGTAACTGCTATGTAAATACATAGTAATTTTAACAATTTATTTTACATTTATTTGATTTTGTATCACTCCCTTTAAACAAGGGTGTGACAAAAAGCAAAGAGAAAAAATTTAAATACAAAGGGCAGAAAAACAAAGAAAATGTGCACTCTCACTCCTCAAACTACACTAAAGCACACACATACGCACACACAGCCTCTCTTAATTGCCTGCCCTTATTTATAAAATCCTTTTCTTAACACATCTATTAATTAATTGTTTTCTATCATTCTATTTTGGTAGCAATTTAGCTTAAGGGTCTGTTATGAACAGTAAGCAATGTATCTATTAACATGTTATAAAGGATGTTATAAATGCATTAAATACCAATCAAGGGTTATATGAACAATCCATAACTTAAAAATACTATGCAGCAGAAACTTAGTCAAGTAGACTAACTCTCCAGCTTTAATTTCTTCAGTCTAACAGAACATGCAACAAAGGCATTTATGAGAAAGTGTATCATTACTTGATGCCATGACATTCTGCAAGGCGTTCTGTGCATCTCTTGGTTCAAGCAATGTTTGCCAAGCTGTAATCAAACATTCATGGATGTTTTATAAACGGATCCTTAAACTATATAGTGTGACCTCTTTGTTGGAACATGGCCTTATCTGAAGGCATGTCTTGGAGCTGGGCTGTACTCCAGTAATAATGGCTGAAGAACAGCTTTTTTTCATCCAGCAGAGAACTTAAAAGGCGGTAGGTTGGAATGCAATCAGATAGAAAGCCTCTGCATTCATTAGGAAGATAATTAGCAGTCTTTAGTATTCATGCCTGCCACACATTGTCACCCTACTGAGCTTGGAATGGATGACTTACAGGGCTAGCCCAGATGGTGCAAGAGCTTTCTCTCAGAGGTGAGCATTAGACTTTCAATGGAGAGGCTAATGCACTCTCTTTAATATACATGATGACCATGTCTATGCATTGTAGTAATTGGACCCTGTGTATTTATTCTTGAAGTTTTGTATGTGTTTATGTTTTTGCACACAAAGATGATTATAAGGTCTGTTACCAGGTAAAAGCCTAGTGCCTTCATCAGTGAGTCAAAGCATAAGTTGAATAAACAGCTGTGCCAGCGAGCTCCTTGTATCCTTTGGTTTGATTTAAAGTGTATATGATTACATGCTTAAAGTGCTGTATTAAAATGAACCTGCATTACCCTCTAGCTGTAGGTTTCTTTGTCATTGTTCATGCACGTTCAAGGGAACTTGAAATAAACCCCACTGGCAGCTGCCCATCAGCACTTCCATCTGCATTAGTCAAGCATCAGGGGCTACAACGAGTCATCATGGCATAACTGAGGCAAATTGAGCTCTGCTGGTACCAGCGCCCCATATTCTGGAATATGCGTCTCATGCATGGATTAAAATAATGTATGTACAGCTGAAGCCTCCTTGCTGGTTATAGTGGATTTGTACGGTATGTAGGAATGCAAGGTCAGAGGTCAGCCACCACATGAAGAACCATAGGCCCTAATATAGTGACAAAGCAGAGGAGAAAGCAACAGCGGAATGCTTTGGGAAGCTCTGTCTTTCTCTTGTCTGCAGAATTAATCAGGGTTTGAAGATGTGAGTCACTACAAGGTAATGTTGTTGAAGCTGACACCCTGGGATCCTTCAAGAAGCTGCTTGATGAGATTTTGGGATCAATAAGCTACTAACAACCAAACGAGCAAGATGGGCCGAATGGCCTCCTCTTGTTTGTAAACTTTCTTATGTTCTTATGTTCTTAAGGTAGAATATATGACTATGAATATGCAGCATAGATAATATTAGTATTTTTTTTTTTTAATGATCACAGCGGGCATGCCAAACACAGTCTGTGGTGCAGTTTTATGAGTGTAGTCATTAAAACAGCAGACAGGTGAAACGTGAATAAGCCAGAGCTCTGTATGTTACAGAAATCAATTTGCAGTAAAAAGTATGCAATATTTTTAATGGTCAATGTAGGGAAGCAGGTCTGTTTATGGCTGCAGACCATAGGAACATGATGTTTGGCTTGTTAGGTTAAACACTGGGGCAATAAATACGGTCCCTATAAACGTCCTTAGCATTTGAAATTCATTTTAGCTCTATTCCCATATGGAAAGAAAATATATTTTCAATATGTTTTTAATATATGGTCTATGCAATTCATACCTTATATATATATATATATATATATATATATATATATATATATATATATATATATATATATATATATATATATATATATATATATATATATATATATATATATATATATAACTTGAAAATAGATTCTTCATTGAAAATATGTTTTCTTTCCATAAGGGTTGCAACTGAGAGAGACCTTCAGGAGATCTGCTGTGAAAAATAGCTTTAACTCTCAGTGGCACTAACCTGTTAAAGATGATGCACTTTGTCGTACTGTAAATGAGGAACATTAGAACATGAGCTGAGTTTGCTGCGCACATTAGGCAGAGCTCTAATACAAGGATCCCTGTTGGAAGAGAATGCCCAGGTGTGTGCCGTGCGGAGATGAATTACAGGGAGTCGGCAGGAAAGTTATTACCAAGCACCTGGACTGTGATGAGAAGGTGTTCTCCAGAGAGGTGTTGTGGGAGTAACAATATTGTTTAAGGAATGAGTCTGCTTCCGTGCTTGTGTCCTCGTGATTTATTTTGAATCTCCTAATTGAAGTAGCTGCTCTAGAAGAGCTATGATTGAACCAATGAATGTATGAATACATGGATGAAAGAAAAATGATACCAACGAATTGGTTGCACTGAGAGAATGATAATCGTATGTCATAAATGGGATTTTTTGCATAGGTTTCCAAAACCTGTGAGTGGGGCTGAACAGCTCCAATGAAGACACAAGATTTCATACGTTTTGCACATTCACAACAACAGTTCATATTCATGATACTGAACTATACATGAACATATTCCCCACATTACATCCTCCAACACCTCATACACCACAGTCAACTGACTTCATAATCACCCTCTACTGTATATTTTGTCTCACCCCACTTGCATTTTAAATTGTCACTGGTGACATCCCAGGTCATGGTTCATGTTATGATGGTCCTCTTGCTGCTACAGAGAATGATTTCCCTCCTCCTTCCCAAACTGAATATGAAAGTATAAGCTTTGGCATTTATTATTAAAGAAGTAATTATGCTGACGGTCACGGATGTCACCCAGTCCACCTGTAAGAGAGATTTCATTAGGCTCTGTGTCACGTTGCAGGAGAGATGTGTCACGTTTAACACACCCTGTAGAATCAGAAAGATTAACGTGTTAATGAAAATATAGAGCTACTTGAAAAAAGAGTAAGTAACTCCTTTGAGGCTGTTTAAAGAAGCAGCAATTTCATAAAATGGTACTAGACCAGTTTGGATTTTTGGAAAGTTTGAATTCCTCTTGCTAGGAGTTTGAAAGCATGACACACTTTCATCTGTTTACTGGCGCTGGAGAGAGAACAACATTAAAGAGAAAACAATGATATCCATTTTTATATCTAACTGAAAACCTTGAAAACCTCTTTTTGTTGTGCTCAATATCATTTTGTACTTTTTCAGCAAGAGAAAAGGTGAACCAGCGAAAATGGGGAAGAAAATGGACTAATAACCTACAGATCTATACCCCCTTTAAACTGGTCCTGTGAACTCAATAGTGTGCGATACAAGACTTTGAATATATGCAAGAGTGGCACAGATAGGAAACTTATTATGGTATAATCTGTGTATTATGCACATAGACAGGGCAAAAACAAAGATTGCTGTGTGTCCTTATTTTCTTTTTAAATTATCCATTAGCATGTCATTGACTTTTTTTTTTTCTTGCTGACATATTTATTTCAGCACCTGTTTGCCTTAAATTGACTTAATTACTTAATGTTGACTCACAGCAGTGGTTTCTGAGACACAGCTTCTCAATCTGAAACGGCATCTCATTGATAGCAACAAATTACTGACAATTGCCGAGAGTTACTTAAGATGCTGAGTGAGTCCCAATTAACCCAGCAGCACCAGTGCATATGAATCTCACTGGCTCGTCTGAAACGACTTTCCAGGAACTGTGACCTACAGCATTCATTTCATCAGCGTCCTATTCATAGCTGATAGATTTCATACAGTCGCCACACATCAGTCCTTTGCACATATCATAAAATCTATCTATCTATCTATCTATCTATCTATCTATCTATCTATCTATCTATCTATCTATCTATCTATCTATCTATCTATCTATCTATCTGTTTATCTGAACATGGTTAAGATAGAGGTATGATACCTGAGCTGCCCAGTTTATTTAGCATTAAAACTTTGGTGCTGGAAACTATTAAAACAGGCTTTTAATAAATCCACTGAACCTCACCCTGCTATCACCCCTGCAGAAGGACACTTGTAATAGATGTTAAGTGGGTGAAGCTGATTACCATTCAAATAGATTATTGTTCCACCTGCACTGAAGCGTTGCTACAGACTCCTGGTAATTGTTTATTAAAACAGAAGAACTGCGCTGGCATGTCAAGTTCAGGCTC
Organism: Polyodon spathula; assembly: GCF_017654505.1. Lineage (NCBI taxonomy): Eukaryota > Metazoa > Chordata > Actinopteri > Acipenseriformes > Polyodontidae > Polyodon > Polyodon spathula. The sequence goes on along the minus strand of NC_054565.1, from coordinate 6,407,833 downwards.
GTTCACGTTCTTACTCCCACACCCAGGGGCTAGGAGCAGCTAATCCTAAACGGACTGGCAACAAACGTGTTCTTGTCCTGGTACCCAAATGCCCCCTATCTGTCTGACAAAGCAAAACCATTGCCATTGCCAATGCAGCATGGCACTGGCACTGGCACTGTACTAAGGGTCGATGGTAGCACGCAGACAGCTGCAAAGGGATAAGGCTGTAGTTGGTAGAATGGTAACACATTCCAGATGCGCTTGAAAATACAGTTGCCTTCACTTCACTGTAGCTGCGCTGCTTTCGGTTTATTACAGTGGTATGAATCCACTTTAGCAAACTCAGTTTAGCAGGTGCAGTGCTGGCAAGTCAGATCGTTGCTTGAATTTTGTTTCTGCACCTGAGAGCTTTGTTTCAGCACACAAAAGCCACACTAATTATTAATAGTCCATTTACCAGGCTGGATTGTCCCATTACAGTGGGTCAAATAAAACATTTGCTTCTGTTTAAATATTGATGGTAACATGAAGCAAATCTATTGAGCACAGAGTGAAGCAGACAGGCAGCATCGCATACAAGAACCCGACATTCAGATTCAAAAGCAGCACACATGCTTTATAGAAGCACTCCCTCTGGACTGAGGGCTGGCTGAACAGCTAAGACATAGGGAGCTACAGTTAAAGCAGATTTAGTGTGAGAGACATGGGTCAAACCTGTGGTAAAGGGATTGTCTAAAAGTGGTCTTCATTCTCCTTAATACAGGGCTGAATGTGTTTAGAGGGTTAGTGTGCTGAGCATTGTATCCAGGCCACAGTGCAAACTCTATTGAGGAGTTGTTCTAAGCACTGTGAAAGGATCAAAATAGTTAAATAAAAACAACAACTCTGAAACAAATATGAAGAAACTACTAAAGTCCCTAAAATAAATGTTTTAAGTTATTTTGCTCATTTTATTGCGCATTTCCTTTCTTAAAAAAAAAAAAAAAAAAATATATATATATATATATATATATATATATATATATATATATATATATATATATATACACATATCTATATAGTGAGAATCCAGCCCGATGACTCTTACTGCCATAGTGGGGCGCTGGTTGTACTGGTGGGAGAGTAGAGATCGCCCCCTACTGACCCTCCAACAGCACTTCATGCACTGCAACACCCACTCAAGTACAGACCTATCTCCTTTGAGAAGATGGTGTCTGGGGATTTTAGCTTCGAAGTCTCTTTTGAGCAAACACAGAAAAATAAGCAGGCGGGCAGAATAACAAATCCAGTTCGGTTCAACAGTCTAGAATGCAGATAGACAGGCATGGAACAATCTAAAACCCAAGAGGGCAGGGGACAGAGAGAGAGAGAGAGAGAGGAAGAGCTCCCCTGGTGGGTGTTGCTTGTATAACATCAGGATGGAAATAGCCGTCGCAATGGGCCATCAGTGTATCACAGTCATGAGTACTCACAAGCATCCAGTGTATAAACAACAAAGCTCAATTCAATTAGTAAAGTAAGGCTCTCAGTACCGCTGTACAGGGAGGAAGTGTAACAGGGGGCTGGCGTGAGAGTGGAGCTTGCCCTGCTACCACAAGGAAATACATACTGTACATTGTATTAATTGACCTTTATTTTTCATCATTACAGTTAACGGCAGGTAATAATTGTAATCCCGACGACGCCACCCTTTTAAGTTTTTAAATAGAGGTGAGAGATCCCCTAGAATGTCTAATTAATTATCCCCAGCTATAGAGGCAAACCAGAATAAAGTAGTTCCACGCACAAAGGTTATTTTATTTGGAAGAGCAGATGGATACTCACCACATAGGCAGCAAGGAGTTTATCACACCCAAAGGTGTGTTCAAAATGAAACAGTTTTTATTGCTGTCACAGTGCCATCCTATTTAAAAAGTAAGCCAGTTCTAACGGACAGTGTTTCTCAACAGTTCTACACAGAAAGGCTGATATATGAACAGGTCATGATTAGCAGCATTGAATAATACTTCAATAGTGAATAAACAAAACAAACAATCATAATACACAATACATCATAATAATACTCTGAGTTATATTAAATGACAATACTGTGAATATGCAAATAAAAATACATTAAAACAACACTGAGTTTCTGAAGAATCCCAAGAGTGGCATTCAGTCCAAGCGCCTCAGGGGTTAAGAGATAAGTTCCCTCTGTACTGGGCTACAGCAAGCAATCCAGCTGCTCTGTCAGATATCTTTCTGTCTTTATCAGCGATGGCGCTCTGCTGGCGTTATTAGCACATTGTGTGAGTGGGCAGGACGATGGCCAGTTCTCCATAACAGAATGGGGATTCTAATCAGGATCTGCACTATATCGAGCTGCGTTTCAGAAGAGGAGCTGTACTTCATAGCTTCCCACCCCTGGTCCTGGTCTGATGATTGACTGGCGATCATTCTGCTGATTACACCGTCTGATTGAAAAGAGCGGCGGGCGTGTCAGCTTCAAGTTATCAGTTTCACAATGTATTTCTCCTTGATTAATAAGCCAATTTTCAGAGAGAGTCTCTGTGAATGATTCGCTGTCAGATGTGAAGATTGTCTTTGTGCCTTTGCCTCTGCATGACTCTGGGGTGTCTGTTTCTTTAAAGCCCTCCAGATTCCCCACAGAGGCTGTTTGTATTAGTGGCAGTAAAGGGAATACATGCAGCATTGTCATAGTTGAGGGGTCTCTATGACTTTATAGATGTTGCCTTCATAATGGGGCCAGAAAACCTTACTGGCTTTTTCTGTTTTTCCTTCTTTTTTCATGTGCTTTGGTCAGAGAGTTATCTAATAAACCATTATTTCACCATGCTTTATTCCCAGGGTGACCAATCATAGTCCCTGAGGGCCATTCACTCCAGGTTTAACAGGTGAAAATTAGATAATTAAATACCTCAGGGTCTGGATGGAGGTTTAATTTGTTCAATTAAATAATTTTAAACCAGGGTTGGAACAAAGAACTGGAGTAGAGTGGCCCTCCAGGACCGTAATTGGCAAACCCTGCTTTATTCTATCAGATTTTTTTTTTTCCTGTGCTTTGGTCATAGCCTTATTTAATTGTTATCTCGTAATGCTTATTCTATCAGGTACTTTTTGTTCTGTTTATTAACTGTTAATTACAAGCTGGCTAACAAGTTCATGGTGTTTAATGGTCAGGATATGTGTTGGGTGTAACACCCTGAAACCTAAACAATCCAGATTTTATCATGTTAAATTGTTTGTTATTAGTTTATAAATGGTCCACTATCTACAGTATTTACTAACCGTTAACAAAACATTTACAACATTTGTTGACGTGTTAGTGAGCTAGTTGTTAACTGTTAGTACACACAAAATGGACATTAAAATACAGTGTAAGCTGTTATATTATTTGCTTTACACCTCAATGATTCATTGAACAACCATCACTCGCTAACGATCTGTCCTGGGCCTGCTAATTCATCTCTGCTAATGGCTTGTAAAATACAAACAAGTACACTTTTATGGCATCTGCTGAGAGAGCTAAGGGAGCTGATGTCAAGCGTTTCCATTACAGTGAGTCCGAAATCGTCTCTTGGAAATAGTCCATTGTCACCAAAGAGTTTAAAACTGCCACTTCTACCATAACTTTCTATATCATAAGTGACGGCGTGACCACCGCGTCTCATCTGCTGATTGAAACCCATTTGGGCTCCCGAGCGCCCTATAGCCTGGATATCGCCGGTTCGAGTCCAGGATAGTCCAATGCCGACCGTCTTAGATTGGCCAGGGTGTCCTCGGCTCACCGCGCACCAGCGACCCCCGTGGTGGCAGCAGTGAGCTGAGCCTAAAAATAATTGGCTATTCCGAATTGGGAGAAAATTATGAAAAACAATTGCCGGCTACTAAATTTATAAAAATAAAAAATAAATAAAACATTAGAGGAAGTTTAGCAGTTTATTTGTTTCCATGGAAACAACTATATTAAAAAAAAAAAAAAAAAAAGATCTTTTGTATTGATATACTGCAGTTGTAGTGTGTTTATGTGCTGTCCAAACAGTATTCATTACTCAAAATAACTAGCTTGGTCACCAAAGTGTTGTTTCCACACAGCGTTTATATCTAACTTTTGGCAAGAGGGAATATTTGTTTTCAGGTCCCTCCTGAAAACAAATGTTCAGATAATTACAATGCTTGCTCTGTAGTTTAGTTCCAAAAGCCTTGCCAAATTGAGAAATCTGAAGAAACCAGAGACAGGTGGGGAAGCAAGGAAGCACCTGTGTAACAAACAAAAGCTTTTCTCCCTCACAGACCAATGAAAATGCCGCCCCCAGTCATTCTGCAAATCATTTGCTGTTTCCACGATTACTGGAAACGATTTTGCGAATGTTATTATGCATAGTTACAATGTATCAGAAAAGGGTTAGGGTTATATAGTGCACAAAGATGTATACACAAAGTACAGTGTAACTACGCATAATATCATTGAAATTATGTGTAAGTACACATGTATTTGCTCAGTAATTACTATGTAACTGCACAGTAAGTAGAGACACTAAAGTGCTACCATATATATATAAATATGTATATATATAGATAGATAGATAGATAGATAGATAGATAGATAGATAGATAGATAGATAGATAGATAGATAGATAGATAGATATGTGTGTGTGTGTGCATATTTTAATTCTTCGGACCTCACGATTCCCCTGCTGAACAAACCCAGATCCCAGTGGGATGAAAGTAAAGGTTCAGGTTCAATTAGTGGAACAAAAGAAAATAAAGAAAATCTCTCATGTCACCTCTGCTTCAGCCCCTTGGCTCTCAAGTTGCAGTGTTATAGGCTGTGATGGCCATAGTCGCTGGAATTATTATTCTGTGACTCATTGACCCCATCTATTATTCTCTCTCTCTATATATAATCTTGTATTCAATACAAACTTCTACTGTGTGTCTTTTCTTTTCTCTCTAAAACTGATACACCTTGACCACAGCTACTGAGTTGAACTGCATTATGAATGACTTACCCTCTTACTGATTGTACTGCCTGCTATCTGCAATTTGCCTGTGTCCCCGGGTTGACTTTGTAAATTGCATGTTGCATCTCTACAGCTTGTATAGGTTTACACTTACTAGCTGTTTTATATTGATTGGGAATTGAGTAAGAGTATGATCAAATCCTGGTGGAGAAGGTGACACATCAGAAGGCTGACGAAAAACATCAACAAGTCATCCTTGATGGGGTAGCATAGAAATGTTGCTTGCTGTTCCATTTACAAGCTATCCTCCCTGGACAAAACAATGCAAATATTCCTGTTTCTCAAAACAAAACGAAGTAAAAAACAATATTTCATGCATCTAATACATTCCTAATTAGTCCTCCCCACAAGCACTATGTTATTCTGTTTTGTAAATGGCTAGGATTGGAACAGTCTTGATAGGAGCATTCAGTGCTCTCACAAGATTGCAAAGCAACGCTTAGCATTGCAAATGACTCGTGTGTCCATTGATGAAGAAATGCTTAGTATTTATGAAGGCAAATTCATTCTCTGAAGGAGCTTTGATAGAGTGTGAATCTATGACGCCAAGGACAAGAGCAAAGCCGGTAATTTGATAAACTGACTGTTTGATTTGATTTCGCTGGCGACTCGTCCGAGTCAAACACATGAAGCTTTTCAGTTCATTTGATACTATAAACATTTACCTGGATTAAAAAAAATAAATAACAAAGATAAAAATAGTATGAAAAATAGAACATACAAGTCAAATTAAAGTCACATTTTTCACTGATTTGAAAAACAAAATGCCATAAATCACACACAGCTGCTAAATTACCTTGGTAGATTGATTATAAATAAGTGTATATATATATATATATATATATATGTATATATATATATATATATATATATATATATATATATATATATATATATATATATATATATATATATATATATATATATATATATATATATATATATATCTATCTCCTCTCTCTCTCTCTCTCTCTCTCTCTCTCTCTCTCTCTCTCTCTATATATATATATATATATACACAGAAGTGAATGACAATAATTGTAAATTAAAGTGTTCACCAGACTGTGCTTCTCATTTGTTGCAGCAGCACTGATTTTTTTACAATACTAAATAAAGATCTATCAGAGTTGTTTTTAAAGCTTTTCTCAGTTTCTGGCAATGATTCAAAACCTTTGGCTTCACTGTTCACTGGGAAAGAATATTTCACAGGAGCCGGGGCAACCCTGAACAACTCCAGTGGACAAGAGAGGTCAACCTGTGTGACCTTGAAATACTTTAATGAATGATCTGAACCCCTGTATCTCTCAAAGGGAACACGAGAGGCATTTTGCTCAATATAACCTACAATTTGTAGTTGTATAAGAAATAAAAAATTAGATAATCTACAATAAAGAAGAATAAAGCTAAATAAATGGATATAAAGACTTAATACCCTAAAATGAATAGTAGATCGTTACCTCATTAACTATGTAATAAATTACATCACAAGCACATAGATTGGAATAGAAATGAGTGTGTAGTTACCCTAACGTCAAAAGCCTATACATAGCTGCCCTGTTTGTTTTCCAACACACTTTCCCTTAACAAAGGTATCTTAAACATGCTGAAACGTTGGGAAGGTGGGAGTATATATACTGTGCCACACATCTTATAGAGCAATCTTAATTGTTATATTAAATACTAAATCTTTCCATTGCAAACAAGAGGTCTACACCCTCACTCAAATGGTAACACATGGGAGAGTCTGTAACCACTGATGAATAGCCTTTAGGCATCTGTCAGCAATAAGGGAATGAGTTATGAATAATTCACATAGGCAAAGGCTGCTAATAGGGAGTTATCCAGGAACAGAGAACCAATTACCAACATATGTACCAAATAAACCTACACTTTATGTACAAAATCAGGATACAGTGTGAAGTGATATCTATTCATGATACATTGTATTAAACTCTATGAACTCCAACCGTAATTCATAACACGCAGGCACTATTTAATTAGTATAGTGTAAACTCACCCAAAAACATAATCTGCTTAATTTCAAGGGAGAGCTACTTTGAATAAGTTATGGCTCCACGCTTTAGACACCAGTCCCTAAATGAGTCTCCTCGGCTGCTCCCGTCACCCTGTGATGTAACACCAGCGTTCTCAGTGTCATCTCCCTTACAGTCCGCTCTCAATTTGTCATCGCCGCTCTCGCAGTGGAATATCCGCGGCTCAGTGCTTTATCATTAGACGTTCCACCCTTTCGTTTTATTAATGTTTGCTTTTAAAGCCTGGATCGATATCTGTGACTGCGAGGATGCCAGCTCCAGTTTAGCTTCTTATCCGCTGAGGACAAAAACAGAAGAAAGAAATAATAACACAAGGGCCTCCAAAAGTAGCTGTGTTGGAATATAATTGAAAAAATACTATATGTGGTTCAGATGGAAACTGAAATGAATCTTTATAGGGCAGTTTAATTTACAATACCTGACATGGGGAGGAGGGGGAGTGAGTAAGACAGCTTTGAGCTGGAGGCTTATTGGGATATTCATTTTCTTCTTTTGTTGTCTGTATTTTTGTAAGTGGCTTTAGCTTTTTTCCAGTGGTGTAAAACTGCAGCAATTCATTCTGCGCCCTATAGCTTCCCTGGTGTTGCGTTTGGACAGTACGCTAAGTGTGATGATAGAGTATGTAGGCAACGTGTGCTGGGCAGTTGTCCACAGTGACAGCACTGAGACCTTACAAGACGAAAGACATTCCTAATAAAGTGTCAGGCCAGTTATAGCGATGAGCAAACCAAAAACCAGTTTAAAGAATGGTTTGTGCTGTTGCAAGCAAGGGTCAACACATCCATAATTTATACAAGTTTCAGTATGAACTCAGCTAATTCTTTTATTTGTATGCCATTAAACTTGGGAAGCCCGCACACTAATATATTTCTGCTTTGCAGACCCAGGCAGTCTTTCTTTAAACAGGTTGAAGGTGGACATTTAAAACTTGGACTTAATGCTGGAGAAAGCAAACCCTGTACTTGGTATCTGACTGCTATTTATACATTAAAATGCAAGCATTCTCGTCACCTCGGACTTCAGAGTTAAAAGCCAGATTGAGACGCATTCTTCCCTGCTGTTTCTGGTTATGTCATTATCTTAGCATTCATCAGTTGACCTCAGGTCATTACTTGACCTCTGCTACAAGAATCGTATCTATTAAGTGGTACCAAGCAGTTGATCTACTGAGAAATAAAGACTATAAAAACATCACATTGACATATTTAGAAAAAAAAAAAATAATATATATATATATATATATATATATATATATATATATATATATATATATATATATATATATATATATGGAAACATTCAGTTTCTGATTAAAATGTATTACTACGAATTGTGGCTTTGTTAGTTATGCCAAGACAAGACTTTACAGCCAACACTTGGTACAGTAATAGGGCACAATGAAAATAAACACAAATCAATTTTTGGGTTTCATTATAGCTTTTACCCTTTGCTTCCTGCTTGACAATTAACTTTGTCCTCTGTTAGGTCATGTGGGTCTTGATTATCAAGCAGGAATGCCTGTTGTATTGTAAACAAATATTGAATTAGTTACCTCTCAGAAAATCCACTCTTCAGAATGAAATTAAACATGTCCTCAAACTTTATATTTTTCAATTAAAAATGTAAACCCACTTTGAATCTTCAAGGGACCAAACTAACAAACAACGTTGACTGTTGCTCTTTTCTGAAATTGTAATTTGAGTTGTCATCCCTTATGGTTATGTATAACAAAAACAACAAATCAATCAACTGATGCTGTGTTTACTGAATCCAAATAAATACTATGCCTCCCGTATCCTGTTTGACACTGATCTTATTTCTCCACCAGCGAAGTGATTATAATTAGCAGATTTGTTAGGTTGAGCAATGCCTTGCTGAAGCAGTGGGCTCAGAGCAGCTTATTCTTGTGCATCCTTGCAAGGCTGAGTTAAAAAAAGTTGGCATCAATTGGGCACACTGTCTGACATTTGCACTATTCACGAGAACAAACCCCCTCCAAAAGCATCAGAAGGTGTTTTCGGGAATGTCAAGGATTCATCTGTGCAAAGAAGGAAAGGTAAGTGCTGAACTGCTATAATTATTATTTATTTTTCCTGTAGCGCTCTACCGTACTGATAAGTAATGGTGTTTTTTTTTTTTAACCTGTTGGCATGAATTGAACTATCTAAAATCTACAAGATTTCTCTGGATTGCCCTTTGTGAATCTGATCGGAAAGATTCTATTGAACTGACAATTATGACGAAACATCGCTGCACTTCCATGGGGCAGTAAGGGCCTGCTAGCAAGATCTCAGCCTACGACACGAGGGCAGCAATGATCCTACTGTGAGTGCAGGTAAGGAATGAGGTTTTAAAACCTTTATATAACCACTCAGTGCACTAAAAGGCACTGTTAAAACCAGGACTGTTTAAACCCGTGTCCTTTCTTTGGAATGAAAAAGGATGATTTCTTCACGTTGTCATCATGATTTGAGGCAGGGTCAGGTTAAAAGCAAAGCGTTCTGCAGTGGGGTACTCCGTTGAGACTGGAGAAATTCTCTGACAGTATTGCTTTTTCATCTGAACAAAGGAGGGGGAAGAAATGAGCCGCATTATAAAAAGCAATCTGCATTTAAAAATTCAGCAGGTTCTTTGAATAGTTACCAGTGACAGGCTTTAAGGTATGCTTTATATCAGGGCTATCCAACCATATATGGCTGATCGATCCCCACAATATTATACTATCCATATTAGGGGTTTAAGACAGACACAACTGTGTGTGTGTGTGTGTGTGTGTGTGTGTGTGTGTGTGTGTGTGTGTGTGTGTGTGTGTGTGTGTGTGTGTGTGTGCGTATAGACACACACACACACACACGCACCACTACCACTACTACCTTTATTATTAATATTTATAATATCTAATAGACATACAGCCATCTGCAGATGTCTTATCACGTCATTTTTTGTCAGATGGAAATTGCATTGCATATCTGTGAGAGACACAGAAGAAAACGTCAGGGGCACCTCACCAGGTCACGGTAAACTCTGAGTGATGCACCAAGAAATATTGACTGGTCATGTGAAAAGAGGACCTCGCGAACAGAGAGGTTGGAGACTGTGATAAGAGAAACGCGCACACGCGAATACTAAATCTAGCATGTTTGAACCGGGGGCGTTTTTAGAAAGGGGGTTGCGAGGGTCTACAGACCACACAGTAAATATTGAACCCAACTGTTATGTTCCTTCAAAAATGATTTGCTATTCTCATACATTTTATATAACATATTATGATCCAATGAAGTGTACAATCTATTAACATATTTGACACCTTACTTTTACTAAAAAAATAACTGTTAAACAGCAGAAAACAAACAAACGAACAAACAAACATTTGTTATGCTTTTGGGTTGAGCATTACCTTTTGTTTCCCGCATCACAGGCTGCCTATTAAAATGAGCCGTGTTACGTGTTCCTTTGATATCTCTCTTCCTGTTTTTGTTTTCTCTTTCTCCGTCTCTCATTTACAAATCCATCAAGTACCATTCTTTTCTTTGAAAGCCTTTTTTTCTTTGCCACTATAACCCTGATAGTGTTCTTTACAAAACTCATAATAGCTTTTCATCATAGATCAGGATGCAGCTGAGCTTACTAGAAACGAGGCTAGTTTTATAAAAATATGTTATGTACACAGCCTTGGGGAAATAAACATAAACAAATAATAACACTGTACATTCCTGTTTCGTTTTATTATTGCTTGTCAGAGGTGTCAAGGCTAACAAGTCAGTCACAATGAAAAAAATCCTAAAAACAGGCTTCAACAGCCACAGCTGGCATTACAAACCACAGTAAGCAGTTGTTCTGTATGTGAACCCACAGCATAGGGAACGCATCCACTGTTGGGTTAAACTGACCCTGTGTTTAAAGATTCAGTAGTTCACCGAAGTAAAAACACAGCAATGTGTAATACACCGCAGTGGAAGCATGGTAAAGCACAGGGGAGCATTGCAAACCATGCGAAACTACCGTGCAACAAAAATGCTGTGACAAAATGTATAATGAACCAACTACAATAAAAGCAGGTAGGAGCGTTTCTGCAAAACGCTTTTACTGTATGGGTGCGTTCATTATAAGCTGCCTTTATTTGAATGTGTCTGTGAATTTTTTTGCCCTGATTTTCTCTTGCTTATACTGTTTAATAATAATAATAGATCAATAGCATACTGTATTTAGCACAGGCGGGGCGCGTAACCGAGAGGTCGCGAACGCGCGCGCGGGAAGGAGATTCTTGTGGCAGCCCAGCGCGCTGACGTCAGGTAAAGCAGGCTCGGTCTGGGTGCCGATACGGGAGCGCGCCTCTCTTTTCTACGCTGGCTGAAGTGGCAGGCGGCTGCTGTTCGCGTGTGCTGTGCTGCGGCGCGGTGTCTTGTGTTTATGGCTATCTGAATGCAAACCCTGGACAGAGAGAGAGAGAGAGAGAGAGAGAGAGAGTTCAAACCCCTGTATGCAGCAAGTGCAGTCAGCTTGAGGACGGGAGAAGCTAGGTGCAGACTCAGAGAGTCAAGGAATTCAAATAAAACCCGACCCACATCACGGCTGCCCGTGGTTCAAACTGAAGATGCGCTTCCAACAGATTTGGAATACAGTTCGACAGGAGCTGGAGCTATGAAGACGTTTCTTGGATTAATAGCTTCTCAACTATGACGACTACAGCTAGTACTACCAGTTCACCAGTTTGTGCGTAAAACTGGATTTATTTATTTTTTATTTGTGTGTTTGTTTTGTGTTTGGCTTTTTCTTGTTTTTGTTTCTTTTTTGTTTGATTTTGGAGAAGAGCGGTTCATATTTTGGTTTTGTTTTTTTCCCCCAAAAGGAAGATTGTTGCAAGAGTCAGCTAAATATTTAATAATACCCCCCGCTCGTACTGAGACACCCAAAAGATGGAAAACTTCATTTGGATCTGCGAATCGGACAGTAAAATATCTAATAACTGTTGCTAACAGCGATCAGGTAGGTTGAATCTGGTTGCGGGGAAAGGCTTTTAATGGGAACGGTCAGCTTGTACGGTTTTTGCAGCTTAATTAATGAAATAGCCATACAGCATGTCGAAATGACAGTGCTCTGTAGTTGGCGTACACGCGCAATCTGGCGGTCCGATTGGAATAGTGCGCACACGGGCACAGTGTTAAAACCTGCTTTGCTGGTTAAAACGATGCGTGTAAACGCCGTGTGTATTCATGCATGAGGTTACTGCGCGGGTTCTCCTTGGCTACTAACTCGTAATTTAAAGGTGTTACATCTGCACTCGTGTCAAGTTTTGGCGAGCTATGCGGTGTATGATTATTTTTTGTCAATATGCTGTTCTTAAATCTACGGGCTTCGTAATGTTAATTACGTTTTCATATGAATCTGTGCCTTTCAATGATTAACCGTGCACCTGCCATGCTTACTTAGTTCATAATAATAATAATAATAATAATAATAATAATAATAATAATAACAATAATAATAAATCACCAGATCGTAGTGCAGAAGCATGTACGCGTGCATTTGCGGTGTAGATATGTCCTCTTGCGAGTCACATTGCATTGAGGGAAGCTTACTTGATGTATTTAGTAACTGATTTAAGTTTGCAGCGTGGTAGAGAAACGATGTACAGTAAAACATCGGCGACACACACACACACACACACACACACACACACACTGCAGAATGTGCACGGTCAAATAGCTAATGAGTGCAGGTACGATAGATCGCTGTCAAACATGACAGAATGCAGTATGCGTTTTGGGTGTCACTTGCTAAATTTTTTTTTTTTTTTTAAAAAGACTGTTCTCTGGCGCCCACTATAGTAATTTGGAGATAGTAGAATGGTTACAAATAATTGAAGTTTAATACCTGAGACTAAGTGCAGTCTTCTTCTTTGATTACACAGGCAGTGTACTACAGTGCGCACACACACCAGTGCCGTTTACAAGATCCCCCCTACTATAGGGAAACATCAGTGCACATATTAGAAAGAAAATAGTGTACACCACACACACACACACACACACTGTGTTTAATGTTTAACCTTCAAGAAGTATGTATCTGTATTCTGAGTATGCATAACTGTATAGCTGCATATAGACCTAGGGATAGGTGTGTGTGTGTGTGTGGAATGAGTGAGTTTGTCCATAGTGCCTCTTTCATTCATGTTCATGTAGACCTAGGGATAGTGTGTGTGTGTGTGGAATGAGTGAGTTTGTCCATAGTGCCTCTTTCATTCATGTTCATGTAGACCTAGGGATAGGGGTGTGTGTGGAATGAGTGAGTTTGTCCATAGTGCCTCTTTCATTCATGTTCATGTAGTGTGTGTGTGTGTGGAATGAGTGAGTTTGTCCATAGTGCCTCTTTCATTCATGTTCATGTAGACCTAGGGATAGGGGTGTGTGTGGAATGAGTGAGTTTGTCCATAGTGCCTCTTTCATTCATGTTCATGTAGACCTAGGGATAGGTGTGTGTGTGTGGAATGAGTGAGTTTGCCCATAGTGCCTCTTTCATTCCGGTTCTGTTCAGGGGTTTACTAGCAGGGGATCACTTGGCTCAGGTGACCCCAGTCCTACAGGTTTGACTGTGTTTAATTCGTGCAGACAGCCTGGGTCACCGGTTGCAGTGCTCTTGCAGTATGCAGCTTCCAGTGGGCTTGTTTCAGAAGCAGAGTGAAAGCCAGTTGAGAGCAGTGCATTAACTGAAAGAGAATGCATTGCATTTCCCAGTCTGTTTTACATTCTCACAGACTTGTTCAATGGATTGATTGAATGCATGTTTGTTCTGGATTATTTACGATACTGGTGTGGACAGAGTAGCTGCTTAAGCACTTCTGGCAGGCTGAATGATCATATCTGTCTGCTTTCTACCTGTTACCTAGAAGAATATTTCAAGACGGAGCAGCACGGGCATGCGGAAATGTGCTCAAGCTAGACTAAAGGATTATACTTTTTATTTTTTCCAGTCGGGTTTCTTCTGTTAAAATAAACTACATTTAGGGGAATGCTACCTTTAAGTTATTTGAGAAGCTGGCCTCAGCTCTCTTGACTTCTTTAGAATTATTATTATAATATTATTCCTATTACTATTCCTAGTAGACTGTCAGACAGGTCGTCTTCGACAGTAAGCATGGCATAGCATTAACAAGTAACAAGCAAAGAGAGAGAGATTCTTCAAGAAATATAGATCCTTCTAAAAACACACGTGTGTAGTTGTATACCTGAGACATGACACTCCAAATTAGGGCACAGGGGCAATTAATCAGTCAAGGAAATAAAAAACGAAATCACGAAATAAAATCCATGACAACCAGTGATTTGAGTAACTGATGCATCTCTTGCAAGTACTTGTGGTTGCAATTGGATCTACCATTCCCTGGTGCTGTAAAGGCTCCAGCTTCGAGAAGTTTGGTTTAAAAAAAAAAAGCTTAAATGTAGTTGTTTTCTTGCAAGAATCTGGGAACTCATGATGGTATCAACTTGCGCTAATGTCATCAAAAAGCTTTACAAAAAAAGTGCTTTGACATCAACCAAGCCAGGCAGTTCAGCCAAAACTGGGATAACAAGTGCAAGAATTCCCATCCCAGGGCTCGTTTCAGTGCTTGCTGTCATCTCAGAGTTGACTCCGTCAGTCAGCTGTAGGCTGTGTTTGTAAGTAATAGTATAGCTTTAAAAAAAATATCTGAACTGCCTGAAGAAAAATAGCCATTGTCAGGTTATTTTTATTGATTTTGTCTTGATCTCTTCACCACCAATCCACACACTTGACCCCCTCACCTCCTGTGATGGTAATGCATTTTTGCAGAAGCAGATTTAAGGAGACTGTAAAAGCGCTATAGAGAGCGGCTGCATAAAGCCATATTCACAAAGACAGAGTACCGGGAACTGGCAAAGAGAGAATTTAAAAGGCACACTGGAGCTCTCTTAAACTTGCATTCTGAGTTACTCATTTTGAAACTCTGGATGCTTCCCTTGATGTACACTTACCACTGGCAAGATATTGAACAACATTGTCAAAGCTGGCATTTAACTATTGAAATTCTGGTAAACCCTGCCCTACAGTGACAGTCCCATACAGTGCGCCATGGTACTATAAAGTGCCTGCAATAAAGTACTGAATTCCATGGTAAAAGTGTAGTAAAGTGTAGTTTGATAACGCTAAGTAAAGCATGGTACAATGTGGTAAATGCTTGCAGCAAAATGGCCCTGCAGATTTAAAATGGTAAAGTTTTATATGGAATGTTACATATATAAGATTAGTGAGTCTGTCTTTGTTGGCTAATTAAACAGAGAAAGTCATTTGGTGGAGACAAATAAGCCACAGTGGGATTAGAGAATAATATGCGTTTTGATTAAAATTGATGGGAAGATTAGAAGACTGTCTAGCAAAATGACAGAAGGAGCTGCTTAATTCATTGGCATCTCTTTCAATTGGAAAATCCACCTTGCGTGACAAAGAGAGAAAACTGGAAGGCGGAACTGAAGGGCAGATTGCAAAAGTGTCGTCCGCTGGGTGTGTCGGGAGGGGTCGATTGACTCAGGCAGGGGTGAAATTACAGGTATTGTTACCATTAGGTAAATAGTCCTGCTAAAGTATCAAGAATCGCAGTAAACATATTTATTGACTGGTGGAGTGCAATTCAAAGTATGACCACTGTTTTGTCATTTCAAATATTATCGCAAAACTAATATTAAACTTTAAAGCTGCAATGTGCAGTGCACAAGCACATGATGAAAACCCATATTTGTAAGTAAAAAATGCTCGAATAAAAGTCGCTACATAAATATATATATATATATATATATATATATATATATATATATATATATATATATATATATATATATATATATATATATATCTCAACACGTGACATTTTCAGTCCACTAAAATAAATGGCTTTACATAATCTGTGTAAGAAACTGGAGTGTCCCGTGTGAAAATGCAACACGAAATAATAAATTAACATTGCATCCAAGGTAGCACTATCGCGTGAACATCTTAAAAAAAAAAAAAAAACATGGCTGACTTACAAGCTATTGCAGTGACTAAAAAAGAAAAATGAATCTAAAATATGGATTGTAGCGTAACAGGAAATCAGACTGATCCGAAACCACCCCACTGCATCTTCGTCATCTGAACCTTCATCATTGATGATGCAAGCAATTGTCTGAATGATTAATGCACAGAGCAGCTACTGGACTCTTCACGGGAGCCGCAGTATTTCCCATTATTGGCACGTGGCTATTGAAACTGGTTGATCATTCAAACCGGGGCGTTGACTCGGCAGAATCCCGTGTCTTGCAATGGGTTGTTCATTATTCATTTTCCAGTTGTAATTGGTTTACATGACGATTTGGAGTAAAGATTGTAGCATTTGAATGCATTTGGAAAAAGACATGGTGTAAGCCAGGGGTAGGCAACTGCAGCTGTTCCAGTCCAGATCCTTCAGTCGGTTCATCCGGGTTAATCACATAATCAGGAACCTGGAGTCCAGAAATGCAACGGGTCGGATGGGAGTTTGACAATAAAGGCCGTCCTAGACCGCCACCACATCCACACTGATTCAGATTTCAGATTGTTTATTGCAAAGGGGTAACTCTATCAAAACTTTCTGTAGAGAAATCTACCTTTTAAGATAGATTTTTTTTTGAGAATGGAGAAGTGAGAATTCAGAAATGTTAATAAAATGAAAAAATGACCCATATATATATGTACTGTATATATAAGCAAGGGTCAGTCCTTTTGCCACACTGCAGGTGAAAACATACACCTCGTTCACCTTGATAACCTGAAATGTTCACACGTGTGCAGGCAGGTTATTTAATGCAGGTCAACAGTTAAGTAAGCTACAGTGTGGGTTTAACAGCTGTAATATGGAGAAAAGCTATGATTTATGAAAGCAAGCCTAGCTTTGTGTGTGGGTGTGCTGTTTTAATACATTGCCCGTATCATATGCTGTGCATCCAGCTTTGGCCAGTATGTGTATCCCTACAGTAAAAGCACACAGATAAATCAACTGATGAATATGTACCACAGGGCCATGCTTTTGCATTGCTTAAAGGCATCCGTTAAAGTAACAGAATACCATATCAGCTGAGTACAGAGAAGGTTCTATTGCTCTGAAATGGATTCATGCTGATCCTCGGTAATAATTTGTAGTACTGGTTTTTGTGGACTGCTCAGGTCTGTGTGTAATATATGTTTGCATAGCTGCAAGCATATTTAAAGACCAGGATTTCTGGCTTCACATCATCATCTTTCACCGATTCCCTTGCCTTCTTGGTGCAAGAACCTGCAGAAGCAGAATATTTGAAGTGATTTGCAATCAATCAGTAGACCAATACAATTTGAATATGCAATTTAGTGTGGTGCATCAGTTCAGCTCAGCTAAGTGCAATGCCCTCAAACCCAACACATGCTTGTGAAATCACAGGTATTTCAAAACCAAAACAAGAACTCAATCAAGCAAAGCATGGGGAAAGCATGGCGAATTGAAATATTGCAGTAATGAACTTTTACCAGAGATAGATAGGAGTCTGCTAACAGGAGCTCAGGTGCAATACAGTTCTATCCCAGCAAAGCTCATTTTGACTCTGTGGTTCTCTGAATCTGTTCCTTCACGTGTTTATCAACCACAGACACGACATCCAAACTAGCAGCTAGAGAGCCGAGTTGTTGATTAAAAAAAAAAAAAAAAAAAAACTGACTTTCCCAGCAGTGTCCAAAAGCACTCCCCTCGTCACTGTGTTAGGCCAGAGATGGATCAAATCTCATGGCCCAGCAGGTGCAGTGGGCTGGTGGTCTAGGTGGCAGTAACTGTAAAGCCAAGTTTGTGCTGCGGAGAGCCACTTGTCTGATTCCCCTGGGGTCTCGCAACATTTGCACACATATAGATAACATTTCGTCTGTGTCATGAAAAGGGTGAGCTATGAAGGCAGAGGGAACACAATCTATTTAGCCTAGAACAAAGAAGAATTAGGGAGGCGGGGAGGCTTGATTGAAGACTTTAAAATCTTTGAAAGAGTTGGCAAAGTTAACACGTCAATTCTTTAAGTGCAGAACTAAAAGCAGGATCAGAGGACGCTGGGTAAAGTGCAGGAGACACTGGCATGTGGTTGATACTAAGTCATAGGGGTCCTTTTAAACTGACTTGACAAAGTTTTGGGATCAACATAATGCTGGGATCGACATGACCATTGATGGGTCTTTGGTAAAGTCCTTATTGTCTTATATTAATTACCAATGCAAAGCCAGTGTTATTGGCGTTGTAATTGTTAGCAGCTAGAAGCTTATGCAACTCCATGCTTGGCTTACAAGGCCAGCGCTGCAAGGCTGCAAGGCGTAGTTTAGGTAATTGACCGCTCACAGCCCCGACGCTCGTAGATTTACTACATACAGAGAAGGCTAGGTCATCCAGGCACTCTTTTTTTACCGTTCAGCAATAAGGAGTGAAAATGGATTCATCTTTTACCTCCTGGCACTAGAGAGCATGGCTCACTGCTCCCTTATACTCTGTGCACCTCTTCACTGATGACACCCTTTTGAAACATCTCTTTTGGGGTGGCATTATAACACCAGAATATCACTTCAAATCAATTCTAGCTTCGCAGAACTGAGCATATTGGGTACCCTAGAGCTGCCATTGGTACTTAATTATCGCAGACTCCAAATAGAGCACAGGGCAATTGATAGATCATAAGCATGATTAACCGAGGCTTGCAAAATAAAAGCCTTGCTGATCAATAAATCAATGCATTGATTAATTTCCAAAAAAAAACCGAGAGCTGGAACTGGAGCTGTACAAGGAGAGTTAAGAGATTATAAAGTGCAACTTAAAGAGAATGCTTTGTTCCTCCCACACCTAAACCCGTTGCTTTGGGACAGTCTGAATGACAGCAGTGCATTTCTTAAATTGGCAAATTAACTAACAAACCAGCAGCAGCAACTAACAGCATCATATTATGAACGACTGTTTGGTTTGTCAGAGCGGGGAAGGTTTTAGAACAGAGGGTGGACTCCCTCGAGCTTTTCTTCTTTTTCCAGCTTCTTTAATTCCGCTGGTTTTTAATTAGTGCCATTAGACTGAGCTGATGAGGTTTGTCACCTCTGACATTCTTCTGTTTTCTGCTCCAGAGAAGGAGAGCGGAAGAGGCTTTTAAATGTCTGTTATTTAAGCTGCAGTAATTACAGGGATTATAAGTACTGTGCACATGCTGTAAGGGGACAGACACCAACTCTTCTGTTTTACGTTCTGCCCTTCTATTTCCATTCTAGGGTGTCGTGAAAAACACACAATTTCAGATTCACCTAGTTTTCTTAATGCAACCAACACAAGGCCAATTTAAAGCAATGCTATTCCCATTCCAGATCATCCCGTGTTTCTACAGCTGTACTGGTATATGAAGTTCTACTTCATCCCAACAACAGTTTGCAACACAGATAAAGAGTGAGATTGAGATCAAGCCCTTGAAGAGTCCCTGCAGCATGAGGCGCGTCTATCGTTTATATTTGAAGTGTTTGTTTATAGCCTCGCTCATGCAAACTTATTAAGTCACTCAACAGGGAGGTGTGTTTGCTAATGTGTGGATGCGTTAGGCTAACATCAGGGCAGTCAATAATTATAACAGGAACCTTTTTGTGTGGCTGTGCCGAGCGGCATTAGAGATAACCTGTTTAAGTCTTAATTCAAGATTAAGTAACATGAAATGACATTGCCCTTAACCCTGTTATTGTGTTTGCAGTCCGTTCGAGTGGCAGTTCCTGCAATTACTTAAATATTGTGTGACAGTGGTGTCACTGGAGTTCAGCAGCTGTTCATTAGTTCTACTTGTCTGGCATAGACATGTGTAATGCAGACTAGATCAGACAAGTGTCGTGAGCAAAGCAAAGCAAAGCAAAAGGAAAATTGGCTCAAAGTCACTAGATGGCACTGGTCCTTACTATATAAAAACACTGAGGCATAGTCACATATATCTATGGCAGACAACTAGAACTAAAGGATTTATCAAAAAACAGTAACGTGCGCGTGCAATTGCTTTTTAAATAGTAGGCAGTACAGAACATAACAAGTTTAATTGTCTTAAATCTGGATTTTTTTTCCAGATGTGCCACTTACCATCTACAGCATATCCTCAAAGGAATTATACAGAGACACACTTAATTGCAAAGAACAGGTTTCATTTTCTATGCAGGTAATTTAGAATGTTGCTGATAGCCAATTACGTGATCCCCTACCAGGATGTTTGATAGAGATCTGTTGCAGCTCTTCATGCTTGTTCCTCAGACTGAGCCTTGAAAACTGCATAATGAAATCACAGCCACAACGCTGTCTCGGCGAAGTCTGATTGAATCCTTGTTACTTAATCAGGTGGGGGATGAGATGGGGATAATTCACTTGTAAATTAAATTATTTGTTTGTTTGTGTCGGTGTGATTTTAAGTATTTGCACAAAGTAATAATCTGCTGATTAAAACATTTACACAGAATGATCCACAGAGATTTGTATAACTTTTAATGGAAGCCCCATCTGCACACAGCTGTAGAAGAACAATTAATCTATGTACCACAGAAGATGCATTATATTACTGAACAATTACTGTGCCGTAAAACAGAGCGCTGCGGATGGTCCTGATCTTCTACCAAGCTGCAGCTCTAGTGCAGTTTGCGCTACATGTGTCCTGGTTGTCTGTGTAAGACCACACTGACTGTGATATTAAATACAATGACGTCATGGGCAATTCTACAGTATGTGGTGAGGCTGGCAGTTGTTACTGTTGTGTTTGAAAGCAAGAAGCTCTCGTAATGCGTCCTTGAACAGGAAGGAGGGGTGCTGGTGATCAAAGTGTTGTTCAAATACAAATGCTAGAACAGCCTAATGTATGTAATCTCGTTGTGATTTATTGAGAGTCACATGTTTTAAGTAATGTGGTTCACTGAGTCAAGTGGTTATAATGTTATAAGAGATTCCATGGGTCACAGGCTAGATAGCAATGCGAACGCAATCTTTCTTTTAAACTCTGGAAGGCCAGAAAGTATCTGAGAGGTTGTTTAAATGTATAGTCTTAGTGTTAGGTTTACAACAAGGAAAAAGCGATAGCTCCTTATAGTAAGTGCCCCTATCTGTAAGTACACTGCACGTGCACGTACGGTAACATAGTCATTACTTTGTGAATACGCAGCCTCATTTGTGAATGCAGTGTAATTACAAACAACGGCAGTGACTGACAACATTTTGTAATGTAAGATGTCGTTGCATTGTAACGAGCAAATGTGTAATTATGGTGTTATTACAGTGTGTGTGTGTGAAAACAAAACCAAACAAAACCACCTGAAAAACTTCAGTGAAGGGTCTGTACAGTGACTGCAGTGTGTAATGTTCCCTTCGCTATCTGACCAGGAAGACTGATGCATCTTGTTCTAAAAGGGCACAAACAATGCAACATAAATATTACAGAGACAGAGGTTCAACAAGCTGAATTAATGACTGGATTATTTGCATTTCAGCCCTGGCAGGCAGCTGTAATATTCAGTCAAGATGCTTTTAACAGTGTCGGTGTCGGGCTTGTCTGCGGCGCGTTGCTCGCTGCTAAATTACCGTGCACCGTGTCAAACTGCTTTTTTCCCTCCAGGGCAGACGGGAACAAAAAAAGGAAAGAATCACGGAATATGCATTGTTTTAATTTATTATATATCTCCTTGTGGGCTGGGAGCAGCCGAGCTGTGTGCCATACATATTTATAACTTGCATTACGTTTTAAAGGACCTCTGTAATTATGCTGTTTGACAATTCAGGGTCTGCTTGAATGCACCGTTGTTTTTTCGTTCTGCTGTGAATGCCAGCTCCATTTCTGCACCTGTGGAGAAGGTTAGGAGTTCTCTGGTTTCCCTCAATGTGGTCCCCTAACCTGTGTATTAACAAGTTAATGATTAACCCCAGACAAAGAGATTGGTGACCCAGTTCTGAAGTGCAGTACAGTAGCTTCTAGTTAGACTGTATTTATCATCTCAAGTTAGTCGAGTTGTTTTGCAATTTCTTATGCTTCTCCTAGGCTTTTACTGTTCATTTAACAAACCTTTCCTATTCTTCTCATGACCTTTTCTTATTTTTTTTTCTCTCTCACTTTCTACCTTTTTCTTGCCTGTAAAAATGTTAGCATTTGACTTTTATTCCTTGTCTACATAACCTGCTGCAATTAAGCTATTCACAACTGTGCAAGGTTAATGTGTGATACAGGCAAAATCAGCATCTCTTCATGGGATGATTAAGAGGACCTTCTCATTTGGTCATTTTAGGAATACCTATATTGCCTGATGATATAAGAATGGGAACCGAGACTCACTTCAACATTGAGAATGTCTTTTAGTTGAAATGTCTGTCATTGGATTTATCGTTTCTTTGACCACGATTGAGTGTTTCATGGGTGTAGATGATTAGTTCCCATACTCTGTCTTTCTTGCCTGTTCCTTGCTTTCACTTTGCAACACATGACTTCTTTATTAGATAAGGGAGGGTGGGCACAGGGATTTGGGAAATTAATGGTCTTATATTAACTGGGTGCTAATTAACATGTTACAAGAATTAATTAGGTAACTATCTAATTTTCTTGGTTTCCCAGAGCTAGCCAGCTAGCTGATGTAATGAAATAGTACTTGGGAAAAATCTTGCTTTGAAAAATTTAATTACTGGTAATTTTATTTCATGCATAACATTATTCATTAACAGCTAATTTGAGTGGATTAACAAAATACGTCTTCTTAACAGGAATACAGATCTCAACCAGCTTGCTGAACAAAATGTTGGCTGGCAGCTGGATAACTCAAGGTGTAAAATGTGTGGTCAGGTTCATTTTGACTGTCTATTTAATGGTATAGAGACTGACATTTGTTTTGGCTATTCCAAGGGTTTGAACACGCATCTCATCTCCCGAAGACGTGGAATTGCTTCCATCATAGTATGAAGATCGAATTTCATAATCTTGCCATCTCTGGTTTTAAAGATCGCATTGGGGAATGTACTGGAACCTCCTGCCAATGCTTCTCCTTCACTCCACCTTAACAAATAGACGTGTCTTGTGTGTTCTGTTCTTGATCTCTGTGTGCTGCTGATTAAGTCTGATCCGCACATGTTTTTATAGTGTTGTTTGTTCATTGTAATTGGGTTGTTTTCCGGGACAAGACTTTCACAAGTCCCTGCCCAGTTTCTGGTCTGTTACAGATATACAGTAAGTGGCACACTAGATTATTATTCCCATTATTTTATGGGTGCCAAAGTCTACCTTTAACCTGTCAGGTGATCCCAAGTAAAGGAGCTGTTTTAACAGCTACTGAAGAAGATGTCCGCGTGACATTGAAACTTTGGCTTGGCATTTTAAAGTGTTCTGCTTTTTACATTGATTTTCGATATGGTGTTTTAAGCCAAACTCTTAGTTATTTGAAACAGACCAAAGCTGAGCAGATATAAAGGGATTTAAGTGCAAAGATTAGACCAGAGGAAAAAAAATCAATTGTACATACTGCAGGCAATATTGCCAAGACACAACGGTAGAGTCTTTTTGAGGATGCCTACAGCTATTTGTTGAGGAATGGATTGAGTCTTTGAAGGGATGTTATTCCATTAGCTGGCCTGTAACATGCAGAAAAATAGCTTAGTGTTTATTCAGGTACTACCACAGGTCTCCTCTAACAAAATATTCTTCAATGGCAATGCCACAGCTCTGTACCAGGTAGAGATGGCTGCACAAGGGCATGCACTTGAGGGATATATTCTTTTATCTTAAATGCCAACGGTAACACAATAGATGAATGAATAATATCGGTGCTTGTTTATCTCGTTGCAATATGTTTTATTAATAATAGTAAAACTGAGGGAGCTAGCAGCTTTTAACCCTTTGCGGTCCTACAATTGAAATTGTTCCTTTCCGGTCCGATGTCAAGACGTCAAACACATGTCCCAAGTCGAGAAAACCTTTCAATGGCCGATAGAAGCCGAGAGAAGCCAGAAAAAAAGACAAAAACGGAGGTGGATCTGAGCAATATGCATAATCCCTTCATCACAGCCGTAACATAGACAAACAAGATAGCTGCTTCCACATCCAGTGCAAAAACAATATCACAGACACG
Organism: Polyodon spathula; assembly: GCF_017654505.1. Taxonomy (NCBI): domain Eukaryota; kingdom Metazoa; phylum Chordata; class Actinopteri; order Acipenseriformes; family Polyodontidae; genus Polyodon; species Polyodon spathula. Next base: position 6,383,645 of record NC_054565.1, on the reverse strand, counting down.
TGCCAAACTTTGAGATAGTAATAAAATAATGACTTTGACAGCACTGTTGAGGAGTTTGGTAATAAAACGAATGATCAGGACACGATTTATCAATATGCTTTACTATGAAGAGATATGTGACAAATACAGTGAACAAGGAATGGGGCAGAGCTGGAGTACTGAGAGTCCTGTTGATATGCAGCGCTTTTTAAACCTGTTTTACTGTGAATACAATTACTGTTAAACATAGCGTGTAAAATAAACAGCTTGTGTGAAAATAAATTGGACCAGACGTGCCTGACAGGCGCTGAGTAAATAGACCGCAAAGGGTTAATACATCCGGAGAATCATGTCACAACTCTGAAACATGTCTAAGGGGGATTGTTGTTCCAGACACTCTTTCAAGAGAAGTCATTGCAGCAAGCCGCCAGATGCATAAAAAGCGAAGGGAAAAAGTGTGCATCCTTGACCTCACAGCTGAAGACAAGGTCAAAGAAATGTAGCTTGTAATAAAAAATACATTAGCTGACATGCTGACTGTCTGTCTGTGCAAGGACATTCAGACATGCATTAGCAGGGTTTCCAGGCCAGATAAGAGCTCCATTTAACTGCCTGGAATTGAAAGCACCAGTCAGAACCTTCAACACAAAATTGTCGGAGAAAATTGGAGAGCGCCGTTGTCATTTTCCAATAGCTTTTTCATAGCTCTGTGATTCACCTGGATTTACCCCTTTGACAGCAGTTATTGCCAAATGCACTGCCCCCTGTCTCACACTGGATGGCACAAGGTGAATTTGCAAGATAAGCGCGTTCTGTATTTACTGCCCATCAAATAAGCTAAGCGTGGTTATTGTCCCAATCAGATGGCACAAAACTGGTTTCTAGTTTGAAGCCAAAGAACAGACCTGTAATGCTTAAACAGCATTCCTGTTCCTGTATAAAAGAAAACAAAAGCAGTACTTCAGTGGAAGCATGATCAGCTGGGGCAAGAAAGAGCAGATATGATGTATTATAAAAGTAGAACTGTCTAGATTTACACGATATGGAAATCCAGCAGGAAATTAATTATTGATGTTGTGATGTATTTAGGCATGATTTACTGCGCTCATTTTGATCCAGCAAAAAAACTAATTCTAACAGCTCTCTGGTGCACGTAGCAATCCTTATATTACCATTGTGTGTCTGACCAGCTTTTTGGTAAATGAATTGGACCACAGTATATTTACTGTCAAGGGAAAATTTTGCTTTAAGTAAATTGTGCAAGTAAGTGAAGACTCCTTTTGATTATTATTATTATTATTATTATTATTATTATTATTATTTTGATTCCTTTTCCAGCTGGAAATGGCAGGCAGTTTAACATGTCATAGAAATGTAGGTTCAGCGCTGTGATGATTCGTTATGCATTGGGTGGCTTGCTTCCAATTTTCTTGAACAGTCACAATCTCTTCGTCAACATTTACAGGAATGCCACTTATCTTTCTTCATTTTGGTGCCGCTGTTTATTATGCAGATAGAGGACATTGGTCTTTTATTGAGCACCATGCTTTCTGAAACAAAGATAGAGGCGATAGTTCAGAGAGCTAAGCTTTCTATAGAGAGGGGGGTACAGGGTCCACAGACCCCACTATAATCTTCACAGACCCCCCCACCCCAAAAGCATTTTTCTTTACATTGCTAATCAAGATCTGTGAAACTACCCTTAAATATTTAAAGTGATGCATCTGGCATTGTAACCTATTTTTCCTTGACCCTGACATGTGCAATGTTATATCTGTGCCCTTACGCATGTGTCTATACATTTGACATGCCTTGTTAGACAGCGAAGTCCATTGGATCACACACTGACAGTGTGCTGGTTAAATGCATTGGGAATGCATCTGTCTTTATCGGGTTGTTGATGGATCAGTAGGAAGCACACATTTAGCCAGATGGTCTCTGTTTTATTGATGCATTCAATTAAAATATTTATTCGGGACGACCCTCTGAGAGCAACATGCCATTCGCTAGGTTGACTGTTTGAGTCGAGCCCTTGGACAACCCAAAACGTACTGTATCTGCCAAAAGCCCCTGCATGATGCGTGTTGTGCTGTGAAAAGGTGCTGTCATTTGGACCAAGCTAAGGATTTTCTCTCTCTCTCTCTCTCTCTGCAAGCCTGCAGCAATTACAAGTCTCTTCTCATTTGTGTTGCTTGCTTACTAAATATCTTGGTGTCCATGAATAGATAATTGTCTTGTCTTAAAACACACGCTGTTGATTTTGAACAGACAGTCCGACAAGCACTGGTTGTACCACGGAAGGATGGAATGACTGGAGTGGTCTATTTATGTGCCCTCATTTGCAGAGCATGTGCGGTTTTTGGATTTTTTTGTTTTTTATGAAAATAACTTGCAGATGATTGATAACATCGGTGACATTTGGAGTGTTAGATGTTCTGTGGCTCACCGTACTTTCACTATGCTGTGCTACATTTCTAGATGCTTTTTAAACTTTTATAAGAGCCAGTGTTATGATCACAAGGTAATCTCCTCTATAATCACAATATTTAGTTTCTGTTATTGGAGATTGGGGGATAGGCAATACAGTTCCTGAACAAAGCATTATACTTATTTCAACACTAGACTTTATTTAGCCGTGCTAACCGAAAGAGATACTGAGACAGTATGATCTCAGCCACTTCATACTGAATCCCACTACTGCGAGCAAGTACCACTAGCCTTCAGCAAAGCTTATTTCTTATTATTTAAAAAAGAAAAAGAAGAGTAATCTGATCAGGGACTGCAAAGTAAAACACAGACAAACCCAGGCTAAATGTTTGTTTTCTGCGTGCTCTCAAATACTAAATAAATGGACTATTTTATTAAAAGGATATTACGAAGCAGCACATTGATTAGCCACTGTAATTCCCAGGAAGGGAGATAAATTGCCCTTGGCTAAAAAAAAAAAAAAGAATCTTATTTATCTGCTGCATGTTGTGCGTGTTTGTGCTAATGATCAACAGTAAATTTCAGACACAAGTGCAGATGAACAGCGTGGGGGTCACACCACCCTCTGATCCCCCTCCCAAAGTCGGGGTTGTGTGGTGAGGGTCCGCAGGAAAATTAAAGCATCGCTTCAGTCATTGTGACTGTGACCAACATAAACTCAGCAGAAAGCAGCTTTTGTATCTTGCTTCAGTTTGGCCAGGGATGTTTGCGTTTCTTCACTTTGGCTTGATTGCACAGCCAGTCCTTCTTTGAAAAGTCCGGCAATGTTGTTTCTTCGTGAAGACTGCCAGAGGATGTTGATGAATTGGACGTTCGGATTGGCTGAGAGGGATTTACTGTTGAGTTCTCCGGGATATTTTTCATTCCTGAAGGGCTGGCAGGTGTAACTGCACTCCAAGGGCAGATGGGATTGGAGGCAGCCTCCAGGCAAGATATTACATGAGCAGACGCTCTTTCTGGAAACCAGGACATCACTTGCAAAATAATACAGTAACATCCCTGTACAGCCAACGAAAAATACAACAACAAGTTCTATTGAAGTTTGCCTAGTCTCAGTGCACCATCGTGGAGAGATGCAAGACTTGTTTTTTTTTTTTTTTTTTTTTTGTGTGTGCCTGTTTTGAGTCTGTATTTGCCAATGTATTTACATTGTATGGTAGTTAGGGTCCTCTTGAAAGTAAGTGGGGACCATTGTGGTTGATCGTATCTATCCATCCATGCGTGCCTGTCCGTCTGCCTGTCTGACTGTCTGTCTGTCTTTCACACTCTACATGGCAAACACGAGATCTGTCTTGATTTTGCACCATTCTTCACCAAAGTTGTATCATGCACTCCTAACCTTCAACCCAACCTTGCTTTGTTTGCATTTGGCTATAATCCGATAAACTCTTAATTTTTATACAAATACAAGGTGTATTATATGCGATTATGTGTGCTTTCTGTGTGCATGCACCGAGTTTGCTCTGAAGTAACAGCACAGTGATAAGAGGAAAGCATTCATAGCACAGTTTAATTATTTAACAAAGCATTATGATAATTTAAAACTCTTGTATGCAAGAGAGTGTAACCTTAACATGCGTCGACAGCTTTATGCCTTGAAGCGCTGTCAGCTTTGCACCCTGTCTGTTGTCACACACACACTGATCCGCTGAATAGTGTATTCATTTTCTACCAGCAATATCCATCTGCAATAAATCTGTGATAAAAACTTGTTAAAGCAGAATACTTTTCAGTGTAGAAATTAGTTCCAGCAAAGGAGCATGCTGTTTGTCAATACAGATCTAATTTTAAAATAGTGAAGCAGAAAAAAAAAAAAAAACTTCTTAAAACAAGAAATTGAAAACATGTATAAAAAAAAATAATGTAGTAATTTTGTGATAGACACAGACACACACACACGCACACAGCACACACACACACACACACACACACACACACACACACACACACACACACACAGACAGTGCTCCTGATGTACCCTTGGGCTAATGCTCCCTCTTTTTATTCAGCTACATGATTTGGACATCTAAGGAACACATTTGAGTATTGGGTTGTTTCTGCTTGCCGGAGCCGTATTCCTTGTTAATGAAAAAAACCCAGATTTAATCTGAATGGTGACTGTAAAATCCAGGGCAAGTACAATTCAAGTCTTACACCAGGGGAGTTCAAATATGATTGTCCCCTCACTAACACCTGAGGACCTCACACTGAAATGGTCAGTTGATACATGTTTGTTACCCAGAAGGCAAGTATGCGCTTCTGTTTGATCAGTCCCTTCCGGGATAAGAAACAGGTGGATTGATTTAGAGCGTTTTACTGCAATCGTGCATCCTCTTGGATTGCAGTCTAGGGGCAATCCCGGGATAACCACAGATAAGTGGTTTATGCAGTCCAGGTCGATTCCCTGATGCTGTAAACGCTCTGTTAAAATCCAGCTGAGTCATACCCCAGCAAGGGATACGTTTATTAAATCAGCCACTATGACTACTATAGAACACCAGATACTCTTTATAGATTTCAAAGATTTCAACACAGGTGTGCACTGGGCATGTTCGGTGTGTTCCATGTCGATTCCCCAGAGGGACAAGCCTAACCCTTTTATGCATCAACTTCCATTAACCACAGGGGAAACTATCTTGTGTTCTACAACTCTTTTTTTACTGTTTACACTAAGAAAAACCAATCCTTCCTATAAGATCATTGTGCAGGACACTGTTTCCTTTCCTGCATGGTGACCTCACATGAGGATGCCAATGCAAGACCATTGCAGTGAACTCCAAATTACATGAAAAAGATAGGCATGCATGGGCAAATAATCTATACTGGCTGAAAGATGCACTATCTGCTGTCCTCCTATGAGGTCACCTTGCATTTGAGTAAAATAAATCTTAAAACCCAAAGCAACGTAAAGCCTTTTTTAAACGGTAAAGCTGCAGGAGGCAAATTGAATTGCTGAGGCGCTCTGCTTGGGGTCTGTTCAGATAGAATGTGATTCAGTGGAAAGGATATGAAGATTCCAGTTGCGCAATGCTAACATCAGCAGGATTCTATTGAACTCCTGCAAAGGGCTTTCATAAAATGCTTCATTATTGTCTGGCAATAAGAGGCTGTGTGCTGTGAGTCTGTGTGTGTAAAACATCAGCTCATAGACAGGCTTCCTTGAACAACACTCAGACGGCTGTAAAGCCTAAACATTATTATTATTTTTTTTTTTTTAAATACCATTATAATACCGCTGATCACATTACCCTGAAGAAAGTCTAGCAGAACTGTAAGCAGATGGCAACACAATGGAGAGGACCAGAGCAAATGCATGTGGATAAAAAGTGAAAGATTTAGTCTCTTCCAGAAAAAAAATAAAAACTTCAGTTAGTATGTAAACCAATTTCAAGTCATAAGTAGCTTATGCTCATGCATGCATGCGTGCACGTGTTGACATATTGGTCATGCATCTCATATGGCAGGCTATAAAATATCTAAGCAATACAATAGTATAAGATTGGCATTTTAAAAGATTGCAGTTCTAAATAGCTGTGTGAAATTAGAACACATGAACACACTCGACTCAGACATGAACAGTTCTATTAATTGGGTTTTGGTACGCTCTGGCGTGGCATCTTTTTTTCCATTGCTTATTATAGCAGAATACTGTTCAGTGTTTACCGTCCACTGCTTCACAGATGCAGTGCAGATTTAATCTGATAACAAACAGAGGGGAGAAACATAAATTATAGAATGAAGAATAGCTGAAGAGCGAGGAAAATAAATCTGTTCATGGAGCTAGATAATACACAAGCCTTTCCATGCTGGATATTTGACGGTGGTCAAATATCGCTTTTAGTACCCTCCAGACATTACCTGTGTGAAATACTGGATTTGAACCGGCATTCACAAACCTTTTGAAACTAGAACTTAATTTCTGTTTAAAAATTCATTTGAGTTCAACAATCGCATGGCATTTCCTGCATGCAGTACAGCATGTGGGTTTGTTCTTTTGCTGTACATTTTTTGGTAGGCCTGTTAATCCACTTCACCAAAGTAATTGATAAAACATGTCGTTTTGCACAACAAACAACCTGCAACACAAACAGACACTAAGTTATAACTCAGCTAGTCCAGGTTAAGGCATGTTATTTCAGGCACCCAGCGGTGATAGGATATAAAGATCATTCAGCTGTGGGTTAGTAGTTGGATGCAACCATTAATCACATGCACTCACAGTAATTGAGAACTATACTGAAGCCCTTGCAAGAATGCTAGAGGCACGACTCTGCTTGGGGAGCCTGGCACGCCATATATCACTGGTTCAGCTCAATGCCTTTGGTAAAGATTGGCAGTGAATTGAGTGTATTGTGGTGCACCCGTACTGAATCTTGTGTTATTTTCAGGTTTTGCATTGGTCCTGAAGGGGAACCTCTGTTATGTTAAAGACTATCGTACTTGCATTTTTGCTGTTCCACATTTAGGAAATGCTTGGCTGGCATTTCTTAGTGTCTCAATGTGAAGAGAACCAAATTAAACAGAAGAACATGCTCGACTTTGGAAAGACTGCAGAGTGTGTAACAGAGCCTTTCTCTCTCTGTGCTGAAGAAAGAGCCTTCCCTGCACAGTGCAGTGGGTGTGACCACTGCTTAGAAACAGCCTTCCTCGAGCACTGACGTGTATGTACTGCGGTAAAACATAGTAAATGGTGAAGCATGTTTTAAAAAAAAAAAAAAATTATAATATAGTATGCAAGCATGGGAAACGCATGGGAAATTACCGTGCAAATAATGGGCAGGGAATGCTTCAAAACTCGCCTCGCCAGTAAAAACTGTTCCATCTATTGTATGTGTGTGAAATTCATACTAAAGCCAATGAAAGTTATGAAAACGGCCTTTGAAATGCAAGCAAGTTCTCCCCTCAGGCAACCTCCCCAACCCCATAGCAACCAATCTCAAAGTGCGTTTGAAGTCCTTGGTTACTTGGTATTGCTGCTGTACAGAGAAGGCTAGGTCACCGTGACCTACATGTGCAACCAAGTCTGCATCCCTCCGTCAACTTATCAAACACTTGCTGGGAGAACCGGCCTGCCTGATGGATATTGATCTTATTGCTGCTCTCCTAGCGAGGAAAGCTTGCTGCATCTTTCAGGGAAGCTTGGGCAGCTGTTTTTTATTTATTTTTTTTTTTTTATTACAGTTTAACAGATTGTTCTTTATTTTTGTTATTGTTCTAAATGTTGATGTAGCTACATCTGAAATAGTTTTCCAAAGCCAGCCAGTAAAAAAAAAAAAAAAAAGAAACACATTTCACATTTTTGAGCTGTGAAACAGCTTGACCAGTATCCTCTCAACGCCCAGTGTGATGGATGGTATTCAGGGTTAGATGAGAATTGGCTCAGGGACTTTCAAACTGGGTTTGGATCCAAGCTCTTTGATGGTAGCCCAAGAAGAAGAAGAAGAAGAAGAAGAAGAAGAAGAAGAAGAAGAATAGATAAAAATTTCTAATTGGGAAGAATCATGTACCAAACAAAAACTTGCTTAGATGAAGTCAAATTGGAATTGTCTTCACATTTTCAGTACAAAAAATAAATAAAATCATTCACCAGAGGTCCACAAGGCTTTCTTCACCAGATTTGTACTCAGCAGAGCCGATCCAAGTGCTTCTGCTTGATGATCTGTTGGAAAAAAGAGAGAGGTGCTGATTTCCATTTAAAAGGAAGCCCAAGAGAGCTGACTAGGACACAAAAAAATGTAAAAAAAGAAACAAAAAACAAATTATAATCAAATTAAATGCAATTACATACAATTATAAAATACAATTTATAAAAAAAAAAAAAAAGATTCCATTCATCAGCCAATGAAGACACACATTTTTAAAGATTCTTCTCTCCCTCTTCACTTTCTTTATGCACGTTCTTTTCAAGGATAGGCACCTTTGCATTGCCGTGAGAGATCTGTCAAGCTTAACTGTCAGTCCACAGTCCTTTTATCTACAGAAGTGTTATAATGCATAATGAATGAGGACTCTAGGCTTTCAATTTCTTTAAAAACCCAACCCGGTCCCCACTGTATTCAGTATCATCCCAGCTTTGCAGTGTACCTGCAGTTTGTTTAGTGTACATTCAGTACAGATCGTGATGGTTATTGAGCCTTTTGTATAAATAAATTAAAAAAATCATAGTCCTGCATCCTTACTGGCTACCTGTGATGGCCAAACACACAATAGATGGCTCATTTTACAACCTCTGTAAACACAGTAATTGTTTTGTAGAGGGTGGATACCAACCTGTACAAACTGACCGATCCTGATCTGCGTTGATAGTCACCTCAAACTGAAACCCTAGGTGAACAAAAACTAGGAAAATTGTGAATGCTTCTTTGTACATGGGGTTGCAGGACAGGGATATAAAAATGATTTTCTTTAAAAAAAAAAAACTGCTTGTAATCATACTGTTGGCCAGGTAGATCCACATGTAAAAATACAGAAGAGCAGATATAAACATGCAAAACAGCAGAAAGAGGAGCTGTTATTTACCCCTTTACTGCTGCAGTGAGCTTGCATATCCTGGCACTGGGCTGCACTTCAAGCTCCGGAAATCAAAAAGTGCAAGCAAGGTTTCTCACTTTGAGTGTGGGGGGAATAGACCCTGAGAGTCTAAGAAGCAGAAGAAAAAAATCAGTAGTAAAATAATCTCCTTACCAGAAACAGTCCTGTCTGTGGTGGGACGTATTGTTTGATCAGAAGATAGTTAGTTAGATTGAGCAGATGTGCGTTGATCTCTGAAAAAATCTCTTGACTGACTGATCAAACACATGGGTAAGAGATTGCACTCCATATAAAGACTAGCTTACTTTTAAGGTAATCCCCTCCATGTCTCTTGTCAATTCCTTTTTTGAATTTTGATACTTTAAGATCTCCCGACAAAACACTCTTCTAAATCTTCCTCGTCCTACAAAACCCTCTTCTAAGATCATCCTAGGGGTAGTGTGCTAATACTGCAGCGGTCCCGTCAATTTGTCAGGAAGAAAGTTCAGTTCAGTTTTGGATGATTGCCTTTGCATAGTTGACAAGACGATTCTGTACATGATCAATAGCCTTGCAGTCTGGTTCCTGCAGAGGCAGGATAGCCGAAAGGTCCACACTGTTCCTTCTCCTAGAGGACCCTCCTTGATTCTGCGCACAGTGACAGCACTGAGAACTGTATCTGTAGTGGCTTTCCTTTAATTGTGGGGTTTGTTAATTTAGCACTGAGTGAAAGGTGAGGGACTGTGGACCAAGCTACAGATAGGCACAGAGCCAGCAGGCTCTTTGGAGAACTTGAGTTTCCCTTTATTTAATCTAGTCCTGGACCTCCCTGCCATAGACTCCAGGGCCCCTCTGCAGCAGTCTGCCAGATTGTGCAGAACGATAGGATAAAGGGAGGCCAGATCTGTGCCGTCTAAGCTGTGCTGATTTTATTTTATTTTATTTTTTTAAGTCCTGCAAATATGTTTATCAAAGCCAGAATAGAAAATGTGCCTTTAAACCCAGGGTGTGCAAATTATTCTTAGGAATCATTATGCCCTGTCTGTCAGGATTGTTCAAAAAGGCTTCGGTTCACAAATCCATCCTGTAAGGCACCTGACTGTATTTGAAAGAGTATGGCTTTAAAGAAAACTTGAAATCCCCTCTGTGCTTTTAAAAAAGAAAAAAATTCTTTCCTTTCTTTTTTGTTTTTGTTTTTATGATTTCACACCGAGGGCCAACAAAAGCCATCGGGAAGCATTCTACAAAGCTTGTTTCTCTTGATTTCAGAAATATTGAAACACTGCTGTGTGGCATGCAGAATTCAGAGCAGATGACTTTAAACATTTATTTGAAAATCTTGTTTTCTGGTTAGACCTATGAAATGCATATCTCTTGTTTGCAAGAAGGTCCCTAATGACATTAGGCAAAAGATACTTGAAAAACACAAGCAAGCTCAGTACTAAGAAGGAATTACAGAAACATAGAAAGCAGTCTTTCTTTTCTGTGATTAGGGAGCTTGGTGGCAGTGACTGAGTGGTATTAGTTTGATCTCTCGCTCGTATTGAATTGCACGCTGCTGAAACGTATAGGGGATCAGGGAGTAATGTTTTACAAATGAGCTTTGAATTATGCTACAATCTCAAATGCTGTCAGGAAAAAGAGGCAATATTTCAAATATGAAAAGGAAAGGTCTCTAAGCTGAATGTCTTTTGTCTGTTGATATTTACTGTAATATTGTTGTTGATCTCTGCCATTACAATGGAATGGGCTCTCTTGTGGGAGCGGGGAATGGGATTATATATGTGATGTCGAAAGGAGGACAGCCAGGGTGAGTCATGCAAAATAATGCCGCTTTGAAAGAACACATCTCTTCAGCATTAATCATGGATCTAAGTGTTGTAGCCAGTAAAACTTTAGCTACCAAGTTCTAAATTTGCACATGCTGGCTAAAAATATTCCCCCTGTGCTGTCCATCGGGAAGGGAAAACGCTGTTAACACCTTCAGCCTCTGTAATCGTCGATTTCAAATGGTTTGCGCTACTAGCCCTAAAGAACAGCCATCGGAACACAGATTCGATTTGCACGGCTTTTTACTCCAGAGTATTATGCAATCATTTATTTTTCAAAATGCAATAATAAAAGTAAAACAAATCCAGATTACAGCTTGAAAAAATAAACACATACCTGTGTAAATACTAAGCATGCAGAATAGGAAGTCTGCTTGTCCTTCATAAAGCCAGCAGAGGAGTGTGATCACAGCATGCTCTCAAACAGAGAATTTAGAAAGACTTAAAGGTTTAATTAACTGCTTCTCTACATCTCTTCTGGTTTCAGGAAACCTGTGACGTTGAGATCTGGGGCTTTAAGCTGACATTGCAAGTTCATCTCGCTTGACGTTTGTGTTGAATGAGGGTTGAGATCAGACTGATGGCACTCTCCAATTAAAGCATCCCAAGGATGACATGGTTTTCATAATCTGTATTTATTACTTATTAAAATCTACAGTGGAGATCTACAGTAACCTGGGATTCAATGAAATTACAGCACTGCCGTCTTTATGATTTTAAAGGGGCACTTTGTTTATTAAACTATTTCATTAACTAACATAAACAAATAAAATAATTCTAATATGCTAAACATTGCTTTATTTTTTAAAGTGCCTTTGAACAATTTGACCTCCATTTCAGAAATATGATTGACTTGGAGTTGATAATAAATGTACAACAGTGTTTTTATTTGTTTTCGTTTGAATTCAGAGTTATCAGGAGACACAGCTCCATCGCAGCTGCTGATAGTGTGCCAGAATAGAATTAGAGTCCTTCAGGCATCTGTCAATCTGAGCTTGCACATTTCAAAACGAGTGGAGACCTTAGGGATAGGGAATTTGTTTTTAGAATCTGAGAGGTAATGAGTTAGCAGTGGTTTTCATTAATACTTAAAGTCTGTGTGGATTGCAATTTTATTATTTTATAAGGGTTGGGTTGAAGACTATTAAATGCATGTTTCTCCTGACCTGAATTTAGGCAGTTTACAGTGCAGCATAAAAATATAGCACCTTACAAATATCCCACAGTTAGTTTTTTCTCTTAGGATTAGTCCTCTAAAGCCCTTTAAATCTAGCTGAGTGCCCTGCAGTCATGAACACTTGCTTTGTTTTGCTTCGAAAGCTCCCAAGGAGTGAACTGCAATGTTATCTCAATAGATCTGAACTTCTTACTTTACTGTAAGAACTGGATATTGCTGAATATAAAAAGGTTACTTGGCAGCAGATCAAAGCTTTGCTTCAGCACTGTAAGAGATGTAACAGGCCACTGCAAACAACAGAGCACACGACCTGATAGACCAATACAAAAATTCAACCAGATTCACATTTGCCAAAACTATTCTTGGTTAAACCTTAATAAATGTTTAGCACAATATTTTTTTCACTATATTTTTCCTGTTTTTTTCCCCCCGTGGTCATACTGTGCATTTACCGTACTTTAACTATTGGTTTGCCATGTTTATTAATATGCTTTACCATACCTCTCTGTGCTTTACAATGTTCACCTATGCTTCATCATGCTTTCCAGCTACGATGCCATGACTTTCAAACAGGGCAACAACAACACTATTATGTATTGCATGTTACTACAGCAATCACAAAAAAACACACTCTGACTGATAGAATTTAACCTTTCACGCTTTCGCAGTGGCGAAGTCTGCAATTATACCTGAATAATCCAGTTTTCTGGAAATCTGGTGCACGATCGATGCCTGCCCTTGTCCAGTCAAACTTTCCTGAGATGTTGTAGAAAGTAGTTTTTTGATTGGTTTCATGTTCAGGCAAGAAAAGCTTCACTCCCCTGACGCTACAGTGACAGACGCAGTCAAAAGCAGACGCAAGGCCATACTGAGGTTCGGGTGCAGGTCCAGCACATTCCCCTTGTAGATGTAGTGGAGCATCGCAAGAAGCAAGGATGATACTTTGGTTTGTCGAAATGAGTTAATTTTTAAACGTCGTACCGTTTTTTAGCTTCAACCTTGGGTTATGCGATCACGAGGCGTATACTGACACAAGCTTGCACACAGCTTTAAACCATTTTTTTAAATTGCTGTTCCTGGCTTGTGGCACATGGATAAAAAGAACAGTAAAAAGGCTTATAAGTCATTCATTCTGGTGCAGACAAGGTGAATAAAAGCTTTTTTTTTTTTTATAGTAACTGAGCCATGTGGCCCCATGCAATTGCATGGGTTGCATGTGCCTAAAACCGCTACTGATGGTTTCAACGTGCTTTATTACACTTTGCTATAAACATTTGGTAAACATTTATTAGGGAAGTTCTGGAAAATCAATAAAGTCTACGTTGCAGCGCAGCGCACTTATGAATCGTAGTTTAATATAAAACAGTACAAGACAGCAATGCTTGTTTTGTGGATCAGCACTGATCTTTTCATTTGCATGTGGCTACGTTCCCTGTTGCATTTCTGTCGATGTGGAATTCTCTCTGGATGACTTGCAGTTCAATCTCACTTTTTATTTATTTATTTGTCCCTTCTGGGGAGCAGGCTTTCATGCAGATTTCTGAGGGTGGAAATCATTAAAGAGGAAGTAGCTTCTTATGTAATTTCAATTGCTTTACATTTGTGGTGATTGCAGTCATTCGCAGTGGTTCTGCGTTCCTTCGCTCCCTTACTGGGTTCTTGTCATTTTAGTAATCACCTGTCTGTGAGCTTCTCTGGAGAATTCTAACTCTCGGACTGAACGGACGTCTTCATTCCATTCAAGTCATGTCACGAAATGACCTTTCAATTCTGCTGGCCGAACCTACTTGCCATCTGTGGGCAGCAGCAACACAAATGTACTTTTAATATAGTGCCCTTCATGCCATGGCAGCCCAGAGTGCTGTACAAATTAACAAACGAAACAAGGGGTCCATGCGTACAATACAACCCAGCTACAACCAAATGGAACAAAAATTATACATGAACTGTCTCTTCAAAGCAATTCATACTCCTTGTCAAAAAAAGGTATGCCACATTCCCATCTTATTGATTGTAACAAACCTGGTAATCAAACGTCTGCCAGCTTTGAAACTGCGTGCATGCTAGTTTGGTCTGTTTCATGTGATAGCTGACAGTACACTGCGATGCTGTGCTTGAAAACTGGGAGGGAGGGAAATCACCCCCGGTGTTCTCTTTAGGATGAGTGCTGTTTCACTGTGATAAAAATACATTTAAAATAATAAAGCAGTAAAACAGCCCGCGGGGATAAGTGAAGTGTAATCGGATGGGTTATTTCAATGAGGGGTTCTGGTTCTGGCTGTGCCCGGAACGTAGATCTCATTTAAACATTTCATAAAAACGTCTCTTTAAATCTCACTTGATTTAATTTCTAGCAGAACTTCTTTTGCATTCCTCCTTCTCTTTTGTTCTTAAGATGAAAGGTTCAGGCTCAGCTTACTGAGCAATCTGCAGAAAGAAGAACATTTAAGATGCCAGGTTACAAACTACTGTGTTTTCAGAGGCGTGGTGTCCCACAAGCATGTCTAATTTTGCAAGAAAATAGAATCCCTTTGAGCCTGTTTACTGCAGTAGATTATTTAATAGGTTAGTCTCCTGCGCATTGTTAATCAGTAGAACTTTCATCCACCAATCAGGAAGCTCCTCTGCAGGCACTACCACCCAATAGATGACTGCAGAACAATCACATGGAATGTCAAGCTTAAAGGAAAGCAATGCATTGGAAAGGTAAATAAGCCTGCATGTTGAAGATTTTGTAATGGTTGTTAAAGCTATAAAGGTACTGTTTTCCAGTTCCTAATGGCGACAGAACCCTGATTCTTGGACCTTGACTGCCTCTAATTAGGGTTCTATTGCTGAAGCAAATTCTTTTAACAACAAAATGTATACTTTGTCAAAATGCAGGTCCTGTTGACAGTTCAGTTTGATTACGTTCCCCAAATGTTGTTTTAGCTGTAGGAGTCAGTTGTTGCATAGGTATGTATAACTGCCCTATATATAATGATCTGCCAAAAGAGATTCATTAAGGATGGATTTTCTCTAGTGTTTTTCTCTCTCTAATAACACAGTTGAGAGCCATTTTAACTGAGGGGTGGAACAGTCTGAATAAGGTTTGTATGAAGATTTTAATTTCCTTGTAGGTGGAATTAAGTCACCACAGAGATTGACGAGCAGGCAGGATGTTTCAATTATCCAGAATTTTAAACACTCAGTCTTGCCATCTGGCACTGTGTTTTAGACAGTGTCAAAAACACTTTTGGAAAAAACACTGGACATGGAAGTTTCTTTAATTATTAAATTGAACTACATTTTTTACATATCCCTGTAAAGTGTCTAAAACAAGTTGCCTTAATAAATATTCAGCATGTGCTAAAGGGCTACAAGGACCTTTGTTGCCACGCTAACAATAGTTTTGTCAGGGCCTGCAGCGCTTCAATAGAAGGTCTTTCCAGGTTCGTAACGATGCCTCAGCCATATAAGCAGCTTGTGACATTTGCCAGCTTGATAGTATGCATTCTGCTACTTGGATATACCTGATATCCTCTGGGCTATTGCCATAACAACATGCTGCATTCAGATTATGCTGTGTGCTCAGTAACCAGCCCTTCACCTCTGAGGGAGATCTGGTGTGGAAACAGACACACTAACTCTAATCCTAACTCTAACTCTCAAACTTGCTCCCAGTGTTCATTAGGGAACTCTATCTCACAAAATATTCACTGATGAATAGTCTTTGCTAAAGAAAGGGCCCCAATTATGGTGACTGGCTGTATCCAGTGCCATTGTCTCTCACTATCAGAAAAAAAGAAAACTTAAAATACTGTAACTGCATCTTACAGCATGTCACCTTCATTTCAAAGTGGCCATTCCCTGTATATTATTCAGTGCCTTGTGCCTGATTATATCCCAGTGGGTAATCAGCCTGTTGGTGTAATGTAATAAGCAGGTGAAAAAGTGCCACAAGCATACAGTGTAGTGAAGCAATTGGAGTATCTATAGTAGTGTCCAAAAGTTCTCACCAAATTGTTTATATATTACAGACTGTTTTCTTTCATTTCTTGCTTCAGTTGTGTTTTTTTTTAAACTGAAGGGAGGGTCGCTACTTTAGAGCACCTCTTAATATTTATTCCAATACATTAATTGAGATTGTTTTGCCTGCTCCAGAGTCTCTGCAAATTGGGCTGGAGAAGTTTGGCAGCTGTAGATACGGGCAATTAGGTAGTCAAACACACAAACAACATCCAGTCTGCCAGCAGAGCTCCGAGCATTCCCTCTGAGTGATAGATGAGTTTGCTTCTCAGCAACAAACCTGGGAAGGTCAGCCTATTTAGCCCAGGTGGACTGCATTATCAGTGTAGTGCGACTGTGCTCAAAGAGTAGCAAAAACATTTTTTTTCCCCCCGTTGTAGGATATGTCTGTTTATGTATTAATTTATTTAAATGTGATCTCTGTCTAGATATCCACATTGCCTCTCCAAAACCATTGCAACACAGTACATTGTCCAGAGTGTGGAGCAGTACTGTGGGAATTGAAACTCTGTTGTATTAAAAAAATATGCCAGGCTTCATTCAAAACAAGATTAACAGTGCAAATAAATGAGACGTTCCCTAGTTTAGAAAAAAAACAAAGCACAACAATTTAAATGGGATAGTATTCACTAGGGGTTCACCGTAGTTACAGCTGACTGGGTGGGACAAGCATTGCCAGTCAATGACTGACTGGCTGTCAGTGTGAACTGAAGGGCCTGCTTGTGCATCAGGATCTGCACTCTGCAGCCCACGGGCATGGTCAACGGACTCAGGGCTTGCTGTTTGTACCAGGAGCAAACAGATGCTTAAAAGGTGGAACTTGTTATTTCCTGTATACCTTGCTTTTCTTCGATTTGCAAAAATAATGATCCGCCTTGCCCAGACCCATTGTTATCTGCTGTCTCCAATCAGGAGGGCAGTGTCTTTGCATTCTCTAACAAGATAACTGCTTGCCATGCCCTCTTTACAAGAGCCACACAAGATACGGGCAATCATGCAGGAATGCATTGTGTGGTATGCTCTGATTGTAACTCTGTGCGTGCTTGCTGATCGCTGTTGACTATCTGCACCACACAACAAAATGATCTGAATTTGTAATCAATAATAACAAGCTTTGGCTGATGGGACACCCTGTAATTCTAATTGTGCTTTCTGGTAAACTCAGAATTGGATGGTATAGATTTTAATGATGAAGTTCAAACCATAAAAATCTGTTGTTTTGTGTAATACACACCACTGTGTCATTTAAATTAGCATGTACATGGACTTCATAATCTCAAATTCATGGCATGGGATTGCAATGGCGTTGACAGAATTGGAATCCAATTGCAATGAAACTCCACAACCAGAAATCTATGATGTTGGCATACATGTTCCTAAAACATAAAAAATCCTTATAAAAAAAAAAACTAAAAAAAACTGGAAGATTGTTGTTACCTTTTACATACCAGCAAAGCAGAACTTTACTGTGTCACTTTGGACTGTGCCTGAGAGGCCTGGAGAAAGTAACTGTGTGCTGCAAGTGTGATGCTAATGTGTTTACAATGCTCTCTAAAACCCCTGGAACACAATCCTTTAGAGCTGCTTCTGCAATGGCTTCTCCACGCATTCCCCCAGGGAACTCGGCAAATAAACAGTGCTGGGGTTTGAAATACAGGTCTGCCTCGCAACTGTCCTTCTACCAAATGGACTGACCTTCAAAACTCTGTGGTGTCAGCAACAACAAACCGCAAATGCATTGCGTTTTACAGTGTGTAGTGTTTTGGACGTGATACAATCCCTTTACCACGGTACATAAGCACAGTAATTTAGCACTTTTACCCTGCATTTCCCATGATTCTACCAGGCATTTGCCATAATATACAGTGCTTACCTGTGCTTTACCATTCCTCTCTATTTTCTACAGTGCTTACCTGTGCTTTACCATTCCTCTCTATTTTTTACAGTGCTTACCTGTGCTTTACCATTCCTCTCTGGTCTGTACAGTGCTTACCAAAGCAGTCTGTCCTTAGTTTAGTTGTATGGAAAGGTCATAATATCCCACAGCACAGTACATAGCTTTAAGATCCTGCTATTACAACCACTAAAGTTAGACTGCCTCAACCTTTTAAAATGTTCTGCTTTCTGGTTTATGGCTAGTGCTGATCATTTATTACAGTACCAGCGATGGCTTCTTCATTCATTTGAACCTTATAAATGGGTACATTTGAACCTTTGATTGTCACCGATGGACTACTACTACAGGGTCACACAATTGAAAAATGATTAATAAATGAACACACGTATGTAACTTTTTTGTTCTGTTATTTATTGCAGGACAAATGACATAGGATGATCACTGCTCGTCACCTCTTTCTGTCTGTGCTGTCATCCCTTCTTGTGCTGGCTGTGGGCTTGCAGCTTCTGAGTCAGGACAACGCGTGCTCCACAGTGGTCGCGGGGGTGCTGTACGGCTCCTTCTCGCTCAAGGACATCTTCCCCAAGATCGTGACGGGCTGTTCCTGGACCTTGGAGAACCCAGACCCCACCAAGTACTCGCTGTACTTCAGATTCAACTGGGAGGAGCACGCCTGCCTCCACCTCTCCCCTATGGTTTTGCCCCTGGACCACTACCTCTCCAACCACACCTGCACGCAGCTGGACTACATCGACTACGAAGGAGTGCAGCTGTGCGAATCCAGGGCTCCTGTCACCTTCCTCCAGTTCGACAAGAACTTTGTGCAGCTCTGCTTGACCGGAGAAGCAGAGGATGTGCCGTTCCTAGCGGAGGAGACTCTGGAGTTCCACCTTGTGGAAATTCTGCTTATCAACAATGAGAACTCCAGCCAGTTCACATGCGGGATCCTGTGCCGCTGGTTTGAGGAGTGCCTTCGCTCCAACAGAAAGAGTGAACAGTGTGGAATTACCCAGACGGGATGTATCTGCCCAGAGGTCCTCCCCCCACCCCCACCTCTGTCGGCGGCCAGGCAAAACGAGTCAGTCTCCAACGTGATACTCCCCCCACCCAGCAGTGATTGCTGCGTCACCGAATTCCATTCTACGAATGCTTACGATGTGGCCCCCAGAGACGCCAGGCAAGGTAAGGCAAAATTTCTTTCTGAATTCTGGTTTTTTTTGGTGTTCTGTTAAAGAACAAGACAGTTTCATAAATCTTACATGAAGCACACTCTTTTTACTTCAGTCCCATCCGCGGTTCAGCAGCGGGACCTGCAAGGCCTGCTTTTGATTTTATTAAATTGATCAATCTATGTAGGAACAAAATCGCAAACCTAACATTCGGGAACTCTGTTCTGCTTGTATTGCCTGCAGTTAATTCCCTCCTCATTGTGTTCTGGGTGTATTCAGGCTAGAGAAAACAGAAGGGGTTTGTTTATCAGTTGTTTGGGGAAGCAGCCTATTGGGTAGCGCTCAGGAAAGATGGATAGGAAGAGGTGGGGGTTGTGTTTGGTTCTAAAGGAAGTTGGGAGGTTAGATCAATTTATTAATGTTTCAGAACTTTCTGGAAGAGAGAGAGGGAGTTGTGTACCTTATCTGAACCCTGCAGAACCACTCGGCTCTGTGCAATTCTCCTAAGCCTGGTATTTTTCGGAACGCGTGTGTTAGAGAATCGTGATGAGCTATTACTCATGTCAGCTGTTAACTAGGGTCAAATGGGTTCACCACCATTTTGTTTTGGTTGAGTGGATAGCAGGATGTAGATAGATGGATAACTTTCTTTTTTTTTTTCTCCTGTCACACTTGAGCTGCAAATTATCAGCAGATTAGATTCGTAGATAGACAGATGAGTAGGAAGATAGACAGCTTTCATTTCTCTTGCAGTCAGGCTGTGCAAATTGAACTATCAGATTTAGATTGCTTCTTTGTTCTTCTCATGTCCCAACCTACATGGTTGAACTGTGTCTTTGCTGCTTTTTCACTAAAAAAAAAAAAACATATCTAGTGCATCTATAGATATTTATAAATATGGATCAGAATCCATGATGGTGAAAGAAAAGAAATGAAGTAGGAATGTGCATAGTATAAAATCAATAAGTACAACGAATTTACTCAGGATGCTTCAGAACTTGAAAAGCCCTTAATCAGCTGAAATGCCAGGTACAGTGCGTACAGTTTGTATTCTCCCCATTTCTGAGAGCCTGCAATGTAAATGAGAAATGTAAACCTGATGCCAGTCATTCAAGGTTACCTTTGTAATCAAATTCAGCTATGAATACAAGCAATATTTTCAATGTCCATTAAAGGAAACGTACAGTTTTTTTTTTTTTTTTTCTTTGAGCGGGGGGAGTTGTCAGTAGGATGTTTTAACTCAAAGTACTCTTTGCCTTGGCTATTAATTTTCCACTAAATGGAGAATTTATCGATCTCAGAAGAAAGGCAGTTGTTTGCAGATTGCAGATCCTGGCAGGCTTTTGTCGATGATCCTACAGTTTAAAATATCTCCCAGACAACAATTGGAGTGAGAGAGAGAGAGAGGCCAGAGACTCTGGGAATGTGAGAAAATCCTGCCGCTTGATCCTATCGTCGGGGACAAAAGCATGGGCTTCGCTCCCTGGCGTTCTCAATAAGAGATAGAAAAATGAGACCTGAATGCCTGAACCCTTCAGGAACTCGCTTTTAATGAATAAGACCAAGACGTAATATGCGTCCAGTCAAGCAGAATTGACTGCAGCTGATTGGAACAGACCCTCAGTGCAAGAAATCAACAGCCGCACTGGCCCTTTTTATTGTTTAATTTGGTGCGGGAAATTAGCCACGGCCACCGGCGCCAACAGAGCTGATTGATGTACCTCCTCCTCTTGGCTGTATCTTATTTACCTGCAGCCAGGGTATTTAGAAAGGAAGCGATTGTGGTACCCTTTTAAACAAGGCACCCATAGGCACACAGTAAACACTACAGTCGTCAGTGCCACAACAAACACAGTACTGGTAGGGCTCTACCTTTAGACCAAGATGGTCATTGTTTGCTGTTGACTCATATTCCTTATCTTCCCTTTATGAAAGTTCACTGCTGCTTACCGTAGTTAATAAAGCATAGTGACAGCATGGGGGGGGCGGGGTGCATCGGTATTGGCATATTGTAAAGGAATCATATAATCTTCATAGATCAAATAGTATTTTATTTTCCCACGTTTCACTAGGTAGTCTTTTGGTACTGGGGTCATGCTCAAAGCAGTCTGCTGTTTGTCTGTAAGCTTCTCGTGATTCCTGTATGACAGTGGCCAGGAACTGGTTAAGCCTGTTTGCTTTATTAAGGTCGGCTGTAACCTAATTGCAGATGTACAGCCTGGTTTCATGTCACAACCATTACTTAATTCATCCACCATTAAATGATTTAATTTGTTTCATTAATTTGTTTTCGTTACTGCAATTACACCACAGACACTGATAAAGATATAGCGACGTGGTAGTTGGCTTGGTTAGCCTGATTCACAAATCACGTGGGTTATCGCTTTAGCAATCAGCTTGCTTTTTGTAAGAGCTGTATGGTGTCACAGAGAGCACAGGTCTTGCACTACCTAACATGTTTAAGTAAGGCAGCCCAAGATGTGCAAGGAGTTTGTGAATCCAGCCAGTAAATGCTTCAAATTTCCAGCAACAAACAAGAAAAGGTATTGTGCAAACCTTTTAATTTGTGTGTTAATAAACTCCTTTTCATTGGAAATGTGTTGCATGAATGTAAATAAATTGCCCCACGCTAATCGATACCCAGCAGCTATTCTGAAACACAGGGATAACTCATTTCAAATTTTATTCTTCTGCCATTGCATTTCCATACCATGGGTCATTTCTTACAAAGTATTGTTAACACGTACAGGGTTAGAAATGGGGTTTGATTTTAGCTTTGAATCCCAGAGGCAATGGGCATTACCTGCTAGATAATTGGGTCTGAGCTGAAAGTTAGAGAATAGCTGTATGAAAGGAAGTGTATATATATATATATATATATATATATATATATATATATATATATATATATATATATATATATATATATATATATATATATATATATATATATATTTATATTAAACCTGCTTTTATCTTCTGCCTCAGTGAGAGTTTTAAAGATTCCGAAGCCTAGTCATCTTCCTTAGGGTAATGACTTCTTGCATGCAGATTGGCTGTGGCCTTCTGTGATGTTTATGATTAGTCATTTGTTTTTATTAAGTGTATTCATGTTTCAGGAAGGATTAGGAGCAGCGCTGGCTTGATTTGCTGTAAATGTTTTCAGGGATGGCTGTTGTGCGGATTTCAGTCGGGGGGGTCATGATGGTTAATGCACGGTCCTCATTACCAGAGGAGCTGAGACCTGGAATCAGCAGAGCTTTCCGTGGCCCTGCAAAACATTAAAGGGAATAATTTCAAAGGCATAAGAAAATTGAGTTTTTAGTCATGTATCATGCGTCTTCATCTCTTTCCCTTGCACACATTTAACAACATTGCTCGACAAAGCCTCCATAAAGGTTCGAATTGCGCACCAATTTTGATCAGAGTTTACATTTCATTTGATGAGAAGTGCTCCTAATGCACCAAGACAAATACACAGCACTCCTTACAGGATTATATTTAATAACTTTGGCTTTCTGAGACAAAAACTTGGAATATATTCAATTTTGTTTTGTTGGATTTGCTTTGTAGTCACCATTGCTTCTTTTTGTTTTGTTTAATTGCAGGGTTTATTGTAATGTGATTGAATGCAGTCTAATTATTGCTGATTGTGAATCTTAAAACAAGGTAATCAGGAGCAGACACACTCCACAGCAAAACTGTCATCATGCATAAGACACGATTGGCTTCTATTGTGCTGCAATGCAAGTTCAAACAATAGTAATGGTATCGATTTGCATAATTGTGTGAAGCAGGCATTACAAGGTTAAAAAATAATAGCATGGAATCAGAAAAATTCCAGGGAAATCCTTTGGGTTTTAAAGCTAATTAACGGTGGGATGCACAGAAATGCCAATCAAATAAAACAAAAGCAAGTTGATGCAGTAATCTTTCCTAAATTCAGGCACATGGGAGGTCTGAAACACACCCAGGAGAGACCTCAGTGTGCCGAACGGAGCAATGAATAAATGTTTATTGCTCTGAAAAAAAAAACGGGTTTAGGTATACTTATTTGATCTAAACAGAGGAAGATCTTAATACCCCAAGGTTAAGCCCTTAAGGCACACAAGGAATTGAGCCGTTATTCAAACGTCTTCTTATTAAAATACATTTGTGAATGAATCATGAGAAAGTGTCACGAGGAAACTGACGCTTTGAATGACCAGATCCAACCTGTCAGTGGAAATAAGAAAGTTTAGCTATTTTTTATTTGTGGGACACATATTCAAACATCAAGCAGTACACGTTAGCTTGTTTCAGCATGTAAAAATATGAACACAGTTTCTAATGATTTAATTAATAATTAATTTCCGGTGGTATTTACACACGCCACTCTTTAAGAAAACTGTTTTGCTCACCCCAGTGTTTATAATATGAATTACCCCCAGCTGTCCTTAAACAGGGTTTCAACCCCTACCAATCAAGCCACCGCTCCTTCAGCTGAGCTCATGTTGCAGAGAAATCCTCTTCCAAAGCGTAGCATTGCTTGTTTGCATGGATTAATGCTGAAATTAATTAGGCAAATCGCACGATGTAAAACCTGGTCCTGCAGTGGTGTGCCAGGTCACTGTGGATCTCCATCATCTAGAGACTAATCAGCATTATGGAAAGTCAATGCTGCTTGCCTGTCAAAGCTGGGTCTCTATTATCAGTTAGGAAACCCAACAACGCAGGGTCACTGTGTTGCAGAGGGTCAATTGGAGTTGAATCTGTCTCCTACCTCAAGGGGAATGATGATTCAAATGGATTTCTCTGAAAGGATTTTAACTGCTCACGACTGAAACAGGCTTTTGATATCCATTTTACTCAGAGCTCGCTGTTTCTATTTTAGTGCTGAAATAAAAATGTTTATTTGTGTCCTTGTTTATGGGATGACACTCTTAATTGTACGTATAAGTAGCTAACGGGTTTACTGGAACACTCCACAAATCAAAACACAGGAGATAAACAGAATGAGAAGTAGAATCTTGCAATGAGTAGCGTCTTCTGGAAAGTAAAGCCGGGCATGTCAAATACGTTTTTATTCCAGTTATAACTGGAATGCCATCCGTATGATGATTGTCAGGTGGATTTTTCTCAAGCCTGCTAGAGATTTATAATGAATCAGCCTTACAAAGAACCGCACTAACTCTGCCGCCTTATTTATAGCTAACTAGTCTCTCTGAAAGATTAATGGCTCATCTGTGGGGTGGAAAACTGAGCCAAAGAAAGAAAAGGAAGAAGGTAAAAATACAGCCCATTGTGTACTTAGCTGCAGTAGAACAGGCAAGGGAAAAAAAGAAAACGTTCTCTCCAAACCTGGAAAAAGCATGCAAGAATTTAAGTTTCAATAACTCAAGGTACAGTCGGCTAAACAGCCACAAGTATTATGGTTTGTGCTTGTTTGGAATTGGGTCTGGCGAGGGGTTGAGGAATAAAGAGGCAAGGGCTTAATGAGGTTTGCCTGGAACGGATATAAATCACAACTGGAGTCCATGAACCGTAAATAAAAAGAGGGTTAAACATCAATAAAAAATCAGTGAGCTAATGATCTGAGCCCTGCAGAATGCTTTCATTTTAACCTGAGCCATTCCACAGTGTGGGTGAGTATGTAATACATAGATGCCATTCAGACAAATAACAAACTTTTGCATAATGTATTTTCCTTAATTATCCCCCTTAGGAGTTATGTATGTGACACTTACAGTTAAAAAATGTAATTGAGTTAACAAACCTTCAAGTGTAGATGCTGATGGCATTTTCTGTATCGTTTGTCTGTCTGAGTCATTATACTGGCATATCAGGATGCTGTGTGGTCCAGTGGTTAAAGAAAAGGGCTTGTAACCAGGAGGTCCCGGGTTCAAATCCCAGCTCAGCCACTGACTCACTGTGTGACTCTGAGCAAGTCACTTAACCTCCTTGTGCTCTGTCTTTCAGGTGAGATGTTGTTGTAAGTGACTCTGCAGCTGATGCATGGTTCACACAACTTAAAGGTGTCTGCTAAATAAACAAATAACAATAATCATTGCAAGCAATCAAGCTTCAAAACCATTGAATTAGTGGTTTGCTTTAACTACAATATTTATAAAGGGATTGGAATATTGTAAGGATTACAGATGCAGAGGCACAGAACATTGTAATTGGAAATTGATGATTCTGGACAAAAAATGTTACAGTATTTCACGCTCAATTTTACACTCAGATTGAGGCGAATGTGTACAACTTTCTTCCACACTGTATAGTAGATTGCCCAAATATACCGATAACATTTAACAACCAATGAAAGCAGGATGTTGCACATTTTAATTGAAAATAGTCCAAAAGCATAATTTCTGCAAACAAACACATGGCAAACTCCCGCTAGGAAGATTAGGTGGGTGCACTTTGCAATTCTTTTTTTTTTTTGGCTTGGTTCGTTCGGTGGAGCCTGGCAGTGCATCTGTCTCTGTGGGGCAGAGACTGACAGAGCTGTGATTGCTGCTGAACAATAACAACAAAAATCAATCTTCGTTCCCAATACCGAGAAACCAGCAGAGCTGGCTCTCTTAATTACACACTCTCTGGTTTTACTTCTCATTCCACTTCACTTTTAAAAACTATATGCATTATATTACAGCATGTGTTTCCAGAAAAGAAATGAACCTGCGAGGCTCTGAGTGTACCACGCTGGGGCTTTGATTTCACATCAGTCAGAAAACAAATATTATATTAAAGCATGGCTTTTAAAAAAACAAACACATTTCCTTGGTTTGAACAGAAAGAGGTGCTACATTTTAACATTTCCAGCCTTGCAGTTTTTATAACAACTTTTTAACACGTCCACCATCTGTGTTCTGGTGTTGTGGAGAGTAATATTAGACCAGAGAAACTTGAGAATGTTCATTAGAAAGTTGACTGTCTTCCATAACTTGGACAGAAGGGAAATGACATTCCCAAATGTACTCATCAGGTCAGATTAAATATCCCACAGCTACCACCATAGTAACAGTTCAGCTACTGCAGCTTGGCACAGGGAATGAACGCAACACTTAATGAATACAGCACTTTTTAATAAGATCTCAAGCATGGCTTTTATTAGACAGTGGTGCATTGATTGGATCTCTTTAGCTAAGATATTGTTTTCCTACACAACAGCTCACACCCCGGCATGTCTTACAGCTTATGCATTTGTATTTTAAACGAACACACACACACACACACACACACACACACACACACACACACACACACACACACACACGTTTGCCTGTCAATAAGCTTAGCCTGCGTTGCCAAATGCAAATAAGACTAGTGTGTAATTGCAGCTTCAACAACAGCAGCTGAAATACATAAATAAATAAAAAAATCGCCAGGCTCTAGACAAAGAGATCAAGTAAACATTCTGCTGCATGTGATTGCTCCTGACAACCAGGATTAGTATTCCATGTACAGCAGCCCCCCTCTCTGGCCCTTTCTTACCCTGCTAAATAGTAATGGTTTTATGTGGTTCTTTCATTTTACAAGGTTTTCTTTTTTTACAGTGTTCCACTTCAGTGTTTGTTTGTTTTTTTTTTCGAGCATTCATAGACTGGGCTGAGGAGGACTTCACTAGGCAGCTTTGACAGCTATCCTTCAGCGTCTCAGCCTGAATGTGCATTTCTGTTTTAACACGGTCCCCCCGAAGCTGGGAACAGCTTTGTTTATTGGGTCATTATGCAGGACATTGAGCTTTAAGTCTGCAGTGTTGCCTTAATATGTCTCTGTTTCGTGCTGATGTGGACATTTTCATTAACTAGGCTGTGCTATTGCTAAGGTCATAGGGAAAAGCAGGTCATTTGTTTACAGCTTAACAGTCCAAACAACATTCACACAGTATACAGTATCTTAATAACTACAGACATTAAAGACACTAGAAGGGGAATAGTTGTGTATAGAGTACAGCAGATTGATGCTCATACCTGTACCCTAACCACTCTGTGTGTAAAGAAGAGTCTCCACCTAATTTCTGTCTGCCCTCTGGTCCTGGCCGATGTGATGTGCTTAAAGTGTGGGCTAGGACTTTGTCAGCTCCTTTTTAAGATTTTAAAAACTTCAGTCAAGTCTTCCCCAATATTCAGTTCCCTCTACTGATCCTCCAAACTCACACTTATGCCTAGGTTGATCTTTGCTGGATTTTCTCCATGTCCTTTTCATATTGCAGGCACCATAAATGAACACAATGCACTGGAATTCATTGCAATTCACCCTG
This sequence comes from Polyodon spathula, assembly GCF_017654505.1. Lineage (NCBI taxonomy): Eukaryota > Metazoa > Chordata > Actinopteri > Acipenseriformes > Polyodontidae > Polyodon > Polyodon spathula. The sequence continues at coordinate 6,356,341 of NC_054565.1, read as the reverse complement.
TACAAGTATTGTTATTACCACTAACTTATATCCAAGACTTAAGATACAAAAGCTTACACATGGTCGAGGCTCCAGTCAGGGCAGTCATTCACCTCTCAGGAGATGTACTGAAGGGAATAAAAGGTCATGAATAGATTTAGCTGTACAAGCTGCAGAAACAACAGGGATAGCAGTTACAACAGCCATTGAAAAGCAGGCTGAGCGGCTTTGTAAAGTGTAACATTGGCCCTGTAGGAAACTATAGGGACCTATCAATGGCTTTGTGTGCAAGATGCATTCTAGAGTGAAAAGGCCAACACTGTGCAATGGAGGAATGCATCCGGCTGCCTAGGAGACAAGAACTGCAGGGATAACACTGTTATTGTGAGCTTGGGACCCACAGTAAAACAAACAAACAAGAAGAACAGAGAGGCAGGGAAGTGATGAAAGTCACTGTTTGTCTTGTAAAGAGTATATCAATAGCTGTATGTAAGGCTTGTATTGCTATGCAGAGTTCAATTATTTCTGCCTTTATTTTTCTATCTGTTATTTATAGTTCATACCCCCTGGGCTACGGGAAGGCTTTTTGTTAAAATGATTACAAGGAAATTGGTGTAAATTCTAACTGGTCTTATATGCTTTACCGTGCAAATTTACTGTTGAAAACTTTGATATTGATTTGTAGTAGTCGTATAGTATTCGTTTTAGACTTATTAATGCTGCATGATTCATTCTTAAGCGTCTGAGTGTATCATGAATGTACTTATTTCAAACTTTATCATACAAAGGAATTACATTTAACTGACACTTAATATAAACTGTTATCAATATTAAATATTGTTGTAGCATTTGTTTTGTTTTTTAAATGATGAAATTCTTCATTATTTTTACATTTTACTTAAACGTCCCTGATAGCAGGGGCTTCATTCGTGTTTATTGCATTGCAGCCTATTTGAGTCTTATTTTATATGCTGTCTCTCGTGATCTATCATTTTTTTTCATTCTGCTTCACACATCACTTCCGAGACTCAACAGATCAGGCAATGTCCTTCACTGAAGACACATCTGCCTGCCGCGCACCCAGGTGATGCATTTTTAACAGCTCATTTATGTTCATTTATTCTGACATTAAGTGGATTTTCCTCAATCTGTTTGCTACCCAAAGTTCTGCCTGATTGACAGCACCATTTATCATAATTCAAAGCATGTTCTCAATGTCAGGAAGTGCCCGCTTGCAGTACGAAACAGAAGGCAAAGCGCAGCACAGTTCCCTGAATGCTAGTGTATTAAAAAGCACAGGTTACTTCAATAGCAGTGTGCCTGTGCATTCACCTTTAAGTGGAAAAACTATAGACATTGCATATATGTAAAACACACAAGGAATATATGATATCTCATATCATCACAGTTCATTAATTCACATCTTAATTATCCTTTTAATAATTATAACAAAAAGCATTCCCAATGCCTGGGGGAAGTATAAATTACAGTACATTGTAATATGTATCATTACACATAGCTATTGATATAGCAATCCACGACAAATAGCCATATATGTGTGTGTGTGTGTGTGTGTGTGTGTGTGTGTGTGTGTGTGTGTGTGTGTGTGTGTGTGTGTGTGTGTGTGTGTGTGTGTGTGTGTACAGTTATGGGGAATATACATGCTGGGGTGTCCAAACATGGTGGAAGTAGAGGGATATAGCTACTGTAGAATTGCAATATTTGTCTAACGTGGGCTTACAAGATGTTAACTGTGCAATATTTAAATCAGAAATGACTGCTTTATGTACACCTGTGTTTGTGAAAGTCAGTGTTAACAGCACTTACTGAATAGTGCGGTCACAAGCAGAGATAGGCTACAGACAGGTTTACGTCTTCCTATCGTTGAATAAAAAACAAAAAAGTGATATTAATTAAGCTTTCCCAGACGCATTGTTTGTTCAGAAGGAGACAGCCTGAATTTTGAGCCTATGACTTAAAGTGCTGTCACTCTTAGAGATAGATAGAGGTATTGACCTTTCTGAAGCAGGAGGAAAGCTTAAATTAACCACCGCTTTGGTCTCTGGAAAACAGAAGTGGGGGAAAAAGACGGTCAAAATAATGGTGTATAGCGCTAACCTCCAGCGGATCTGCTTTGAAGATAACCCTCAGAGTGTGGAGGCTGGATTCAGTGACGGTATTGGTTGGGTTTCTGTTGTAACAGGCTGCACGCTATTGCCTATCATTTGCTAACGTACAGGATCTGTAAAATCATTATACTGTTTTGCTGAAAATCAGGCTCTCTATGTTGTCATTAAAGTGTATTAAACACCACAGCCAAAAGCATTGTTGATCGTGCAGAGGAACAGTGTGTCCTAGTTTGCGGTCCAGAGATTAATGGATACACCTCGTTTTCCTTCCCCCCTGCTGGGTGATTAAATCTGATTCATTCAGGATCCCTGGGGAGCTTGGCGCTAGCAGCCATTGGTGCTGTTAGTACTGTGCTCTTTTTACAGGACGCAGTATGGGAGGGGGTAAGGGGGGAGGGACGGGTTCTGCCACCTCAAAAACAGACAGATAAACGACACTAAAAACGGTTGTCTATTCTCTTAACTACAAAATGTATTTTTTAGTATTACTAAATTATTTATAATTGAGGATATTCATAATTAAGCAGAACAATATCTCCATTGGAGAGCAGCTTTATTTCCATTTGTTTCTGTGCTGTGCCAATGTGCGGCTGACAGCAGCGCTCTGTGCTACCTGTCGCGCTAATGCAGTTTGTGGCACTTACCTGAAAATGAATGTTGAAGTGTATTGGCAGTGACGGGGGACCCCATCTGGAATGTGTGATTTCCAGTCAGTACAGGCCAGCAGAACAGGCTCCTGCCTAGCTCTAGCATGATGGGCAGGTACAGCTTACTGCAGGCAGGGTCATAACACAGGACTGGACTTCAAAGCAGCAGGAGAGTGAAATAACAGATGATTCTCTTGTTTAACAACAAAAAGAAGCTATTGATATCCCCATGAGACCACATTTCACATGCTCCCCCTGGGAGCTTCTGCGAAGCGGTCTGTATTTAATCAAACACCTGCTGATTTTAACTGATTTGCAGATATAATCAAATCAGGAAAAATGTAACCTTTTAACTCCACGTACTCTCTCTGTATTAAGAGAGAGAGATTCTGTTTAATATAGAGGGAGCAGGGTTCTGTTTAATATAGAGGGAGGGAGAGGGGTTCTGTTTAATATAGAGGGAGGGAGAGGGGTTCTGTTTAATATAGAGGGAGGGAGGGGGGTTCTGTTTAATATAGAGGGAGAGGGGTTCTGTTTAATATAGAGGGAGGGAGAGGGGTTCTGTTTAATATAGAGGGAGGGAGAGGGGTTCTGTTTAATATAGAGGGAGGGAAGGGGTTCTGTTTAATATAGAGGGAGGGGTTCTGTTTAATATAGAGGGAGGGAAGGGTTCTGTTTAATATAGAGGGAGAAGGGGTTCTGTTTAATATAGAGGGAGGGAAGGGGTTCTGTTTAATATAGAGGGAGGGAGGGGGTTCTGTTTAATATAGAGGGAGGGAGGGGGATTCTGTTTAATATAGAGGGAGGGAAGGGTTCTGTTTAATATAGAGGGAGGGAGGGGTTCTGTTTAATATAGAGGGAGGGAAGGGTTCTGTTTAATATAGAGGGAGGGAGGGGGATTCTGTTTAATATAGAGGGAGGGAGAGGGGTTCTGTTTAATATATAGAGGGAGGGAGAGGGGTTCTGTTTAATATAGAGGGAGGGGTTCTGTTTAATATAGAGGGAGGGAGAGGGGTTCTGTTTAATATAGAGGGAGGTGGTTCTGTTTAATATAGAGGGAGGGAGAGGGGTTCTGTTTAATATAGAGGGAGAGTTCTGTTTAATATAGAGGGAGGGGGTTCTGTTTAATATAGAGGGAGGGAGGGGGTTCTGTTTAATATAGAGGGAGGGTTCTGTTTAATATAGAGGGGATTCTGTTTAATATAGAGGGAGGGAGGGGGGGATTCTGTTTAATATAGAGGGAGGGAGGGGGGATTCTGTTTAATATAGAGGGAGGGAGGGAGGGATTCTGTTTAATATAGAGGGAGGGAGAGGGGTTCTGTTTAATATAGAGGGAGGGAGAGGGGTTCTGTTTAATATAGAGTGAGGTGGTTCTGTTTAATATAGAGTGAGGTGGTTCTGTTTAATATAGAGGGAGCGGGGATACTGTTTAGTATTAAAAGATATGTTTTCTTTGTCTTTATATATTTAAGTTGGCTATGCCATGTATGTGCTTTAGCAACACAATTCTTTCTATTGTGATGATAATAAAGCAAATTTGAATTTGAGAGAGAGGGAGAGGGAGAGAGAACAAACAGGTGGGTCTACCAGCATTAAAAAAAAAAAGAATTGCATGAGGAAGGCTGTTACTCTCAGCACTTGGGATACCCCAGGAAAGCTCAAAGGCAGGCAAAAGCAGATTCAGAGAAAAAATAACTCAGTAGGGAAGTGATAGCACCCAGAACACTGCAACTATGTGTCCAGGAGTCAGACATTTAAAATGGGTTACAGCATGGGGTGACAGCATGGGGTTAATGTAACGGTTAAGGTTGATATCTAGGAATACGGTGACGGTGAAGGCACTGTGGTTAGACTGTCTTCTGGCCTGGTTCTCTTTGTCTGTCTGACACATTGCCGCAGGATTGCAAGGATTTACGGCACATTTGAATAAGTGCAGGTAACAAAAAGGATTTTCATTTTTAAATGTGTGGGCTGTGGGGGCGGCACATTTAAAAGCAACCTGCGGCGAGCGTGCTTGAGATCAGCTCCTGTGAGTGAACAGCAATTTCAGTAACAAAAGAGCCCTACAATTACATAAAATTTCCCAGATCACAAAATACCTTCTGTCAGGTTTGCACATAATGATTTGAGACAGCTTCCAACTCATAGAAGTCTTTTTCTTCCTCTTTGTCTTTATTTGCGAGCTCAGGAATAAACTTGTCAGTGAGACTGGTCTCCAGTATACCCTTCTGATCACAATTAGTAAACTAATTTCTACAAGCTGAACATTTATAATAATACCTCTTAAATGGTGCATGCATGAATGAATGAATGAAAGTGGCTGGCCTGACCCTTATCAAAGATTATCATGTTAAATTTGCATTGTAATGTTGCTGTTTTCCCATGCTTTTCCCATGGTCATACACATAATGCTTGTAATTGCATTTAACTCTTTTTTGAACTATAGTAAACTGTTATAAGGGTATATAGATGTTGTTTTGTATCAGTACAGATTGGATAAGATAAGACATTCAGTGCCATTGCATGTATGGTCATACTGTCAGAATCCACATCTCCATCACGCCTGCAATTTCTAAATGCTATATTAATAAATTATAGATGGATGAGAGGATGCGTGCTCAATTATAAACAATAGTAATGCTTTGTCAATATATATTTGTTAGATAAGAGTGTTGCTTTTCTTGGTACAGCCACTGGGGACTTAAAACATGTTTTTCATGCATGCTTTTTGTCTGCATCCCAGATATGTCCTGCACCACACTGAGAGCCTCCGGTACACTCCCTCCATGCTGAGAATACCCACTCTGAGAAGGCAAGAGTGACAGAAAGCTTTCCTAACCTGGCACTGAGGGCATTCCCTGTACCACAGGACTCCAAAGTATTAAAGCCATGAAATACTTTGATGCACACCAAACATAAATCTTCAGAATTTCTTCACTGTGGAGAAAAAGTTATTGGAGTAATTCTTGTATGAAATAAATTGGGATGAGATTTGATGGAGTCCCGGCAGTCATCGCTGGACTGTCATGGCTGAGTGATCTCTCACAGTGCGAGCCTTGTTGTTCGCATCGTAAAGTGCTTTTTGAACCAGTTCAAGGGCAGATCTCAATTGCAGCTACGCTGCATTGTATTTATTTCCCAGTGTTTTCTGTCTGGGACAGTCACTGGGAGGGGGGGGGGGGGGGGGGGGGGGGGGGTTACTTCGATCGATATGTTATTTGTTTGTTTGTTTATAGTATACAAACGTCAGTCTGTCTAGAAGTCTGATTAAACCAGTGTGTATTGGAAATGATCCCACTGAGGTGTCATTCTACCAGTAGCAGCCTCAGATCATTATACTGTAGCTACCCTCGTGCTACCGTTGCTCTTTAGGTCTTTTGTGTTGTCATCGTAGTGCCACTGTGTTTCTGCATTGCCATCGAAGATCATTTGATAAGGGTTTGTTAGCTGGCGTCTCTGTTGGAGTTGTTTTAGCAGCTCTTTGTGAATTCTGATTGTCAGCTGGCAGAGAGCAGACAGCACTCCCACGAGTGAAGTCTATTTAAAGAGGTTCCACAGTGCTACTCACAATCAATAGCACTGCAGTGCACAAGACTGAGGCAGGAAGGGAAGGGGAGAGGTAGGGAGCTTCACCTGAGGATGGCTGCCAGTGGTATTATCTTCTTTGAAGGACTGGCATCCCACGAATACACACAACTCTGTATTCACAACTCAAATCCCAAATCGAATTCTGTTATATTTTAAACTGAGTGTTTTAAAGTCATCGATAAAAGCATGGTTTAACTCTTAACAAGCTAATTTATTTGCTCACTGATTCGTTTAACTGGCGGTATTATTGGAAATACTTTGATAAAAGTATTTGGGCACCCTTGCATTAGTATTTTGAGTGCCCACCCTTTGCTGCCTTTACAGATTGCAGTCTTTTTTTTTTTTTGTATTTTGAAACCAGTTCCTGGCATCTTCCGGAGATATTTATGCCCATTCTTCAAGGCATATAGTTTTCAGTTCTGCAGTTGACTTTGGTTTACTTTTTGCATCAGCAGCCTTCAAGTCATTCCGCTACATCTCGATGGGAGTCTATAATTATCATTAGGTGTTGGTTTTCAACAATGATAATTGTCAATAATTAACAACAAATTGGTTTTATACGAAATGTGATTTCCCAAATGCTTTTGTCAAAGTATGCAATTAGTTTTTGCATGTTATTTTTCATTTTATGCATGTTTTATTATAAGCTCTACTTGAATCCATATCTTGCAATAGAACAATTAGAAATGATAAGAAATCGCTTTCTCTGTAGTTTTTCTCATTTTTTAATTTTTTTTTTAACTGCCCAAATACTTTTGTCTGCGACTGTACATGTGCAGTTTCAGGGCAGAACTGCAAGGCATTCTGGTCCCCCTGCAGCTCTCGTTCGCTGTGTCCACGCTGTCTTAACTCACAGATCCTCTGTAATCACACAAGCTCCCGAGGGCAGCCCAGGGGGCTCCTGAGCTGGTCCTGGGGCTCCAGGTTACAGATTCCATTGATCAGAACAAGGAGCAACATTGAGCCAGCCTGTACCAAAATAATTTTCAGCCAGCAGACAAAGAAAATTGGTACATTGTAAATTGAGGCTGAACATTATCCATTTTAATAAGAAGCAGCAGGGAGAGATGCTAGGAGCCAGAGGGGAATGCCACAATCATTTGTTTGTTTTTCCAAAGGTAATCGATAAATACATTAGCTCACAAAATCAAGCCCCCAGACTACACATCTGTTATGTTCAGACAGAGCTTTGGAAGTGTGATAGCCTATACTGTACTGCAATACGCACCTTGTCTTTTTGTATGTATGTATTTGTAATAGAAAGTGTTATTGAACGGTTTGTGTTCTCAACACTCAGTACTAGTCCCTCAGTCGTTTGCTGCTGAGCGCTTTCATTAGTGTCTGCACACATGCATAATGACATGCTGTTAATTTAATAGCTGGTTCTTCTTTACTTGCACAACTTCTATATTCTGATTCAGTGCCCATTAGATTGTTGTTCCCTCACAGGCACACAAAAGGAACCATTTAAAATAAGACATTCACAACCTGATTGCAACAAATTTATTCTGACATTGAAAACCGTGGCACACTGCAGCTAAATACTGAAGTAAAGAGGACGCTATGACATGCCACATAAGAAGAGCTGGTCATGTAGTTAATAGTTCTGTTCATAACTCCTGGACGTTGAAACAGGTCTATATCAGAATACCACAGTAAAAGCCTAGCAATGTGTAGTGTGGTACATGTATGGGAAACTTTAAGAATGGGCAGCAGCCAAACCCATCTCCTTTAAACATATAATAATATATATATCCAGCCTGGCACAGCTTTCCTGCAGCCAGGATTGAGAGTCTGAACGGAGTCATTAATCTGGTGAACCAGCCTGTCATCAGCACACGTTTATTAATCAAAAACGCATTAGCGAGTTTTAGACGCGATTGGCTGAGGGTTTTCCTGTCCTTTGAGTACTGCCCTCCGAAACAGCAGGTGAAAAATGAACCTGATTTCTAAGCAGCATGCTAACAGTACCACCCTAATCTATCAGTTTACTGTGAGCTTTCCTGGGTTAAAGTAATCACTAAATGCAATGATGCAAAACATACAATAGACACATTGTAATACATTTTAATACCGTGTGAATCTTGGAAGTCTATTGAACCAGAAAAAGCAACGGAATTGGAATGCTGAAAGCTTACAGTTCAAAGGTCAATGAGTCTCTGTCACATTACCATGCTGTACAATGCTTTAACTAGTTTACCATTCATCTGCATGATAATGAGATCTTTATCATGCAATACAGTGCTTTATTACACACACACACACACACACACACACACACACATACATATATATAAGAGGTCCAAGCTGCTACCACCAGTCCTCTTTGACCTTGAGTGGGTGAAAATCAGCTTGTATCCTTTGAAAACAGTATAGCTGATCAAAGAAGTTCCAGATGGTGGTATCACGTCATTATCAGGCTCTACTGCATATTATAAAAGGGTCTCTGAGAATATTAAAGGATTTTCAGTTGGGTAATGAGCTGGGGCCTCACGTCAGCCCGAGACTCCTGAGGAGAATAACACTGAAACCTGCACATCCGTCCCCAGGGATCCTGCCAAGCGGTCCCTGCGGCGCAGTCTAATTACAGCCACAGCCGTGAAATCACCTGGCTGATTGAAATGTAACGCATTCCCGACAGCTGGGAAAGCGAAGCTCCAGTCAGTGATCCAAACCGATTAATTGAAACAGGAATCAAGCCTGCAACCGTAGGATTCAGTCGTTCTCGCTGGATGAAAGCCTTTTATTACGCAGTGATTAGGAGATGCCAGGAAAGCATTTGATAAGGAATAATTGAGAAAGATGCACATGCTCTATGTTGTTAGAGAATTGTTAGAATCAATACAGTGATCATCACTAGTAAATAAAGTTCACATTTCAAACCTGCGTGACCCTTTTGTAAGTGAGGCGGCCAGCTGGGATATGTATTTGAAAAGTAAAGACCCTTCCTCATTGCTAAAGGGAGTTCTGTGACTGTACTGGATCATTTAACCTCAGCTTAGACTGTCCCTGCAGTTAGAATTATCACATTATTTATTACGTGGGTGGCTTTTTAATTAAGAATCTCAATTCTCAGAGGGCTCAAAATAATTAGTTGAATTTTACGGGTAACTTTTAAAGGGGTCCAGCACTACTAGACCCTATTTTATATACTGTGATAGATGCACTAGCATTAACAGTGTGCTTATTATTTGGTGTTTACCAGCAGGCACTACATGCTGTTTCTGCGAAGGATTGCACCTGCAGATCTCCTGATCGTACCCTGATCGATGTCTAAATGTGTTCTATTAAAGAATACATGATGTGATTGACTGCTGTGGACTCTGAGCAGTTATAATGGCATCAAAACTGATTCTGCATGTTTACTAACCCATCTCAGGATGAATTACGAGAATCTCTGGGTGCAGTCAGTGTTTTCACAGCCAAGTCATTATTTACTTATGTGTTGATTCAGATTATTTAGACAGCAAATGCAAATCCTGTGAGGAGGTGTCAGATCTGATTTTCCAGAGATTCCTGGGAGACACATGCTCACACCAGAAGGGGAAGCACTCAGTTACTAAATAACACTCCAGTGTGCCTTTGTCTGCATGTTACGGTATAGAAATATATCATGTATATGAATGGAGGATACTGAGTGATCGTTCCTGGTATAGGTTTTTATTCACCACAGGAGGATGCTCTGCTTCGACGCAGATTCATTTCAAACCCTGTTTATGGCCTCTTCGCAACCGTCTTTTGAGATTAGCCAGACGCAGGCAGATCGAAAGCTGGCATCTCTTGACTACGCTTGATCTCAAGGAAATCGGAGTCAAAATCAAAACAGCAATAGAAATCTGAAATTGTTTCAGACGTTTCCAAGTTGTTGTAAAACATGTATCGGTGTCAGTATTGTTTGATATGCAGCTCTGTTTTGAATTTCAGCGGCACGCCACTGGGCTGGTATGGAAGCAAAGACACATTTGACACTAGTCCCAATAAGCTTGTTACTTAAGAATAACAAAAATGTATCCCATGCTGAATATGCCCACGCTTGTGGTATAAACTGGAGATATCCCACAGTTCACTTTCAAGCACGATATATAAACATTACCGTATGGGTGTTTACCTCCTAAAGACCCGAATCTTGAATATGATATTCCAAAGCTGCTCTCTGAGCCAGTGACGCAGTAATGACTCCACCCCTGAGGGAACAAAAAGACTACACTCGCAGATCTCAAGACTGACCTGATCAGAGAGCCTTGTTCAGATAAGTACATTGTTGCTTCTATCTGTATATATTTTGCATGTGTTTTTACACAAATTATTCGTGCTGTTTAAACTAATTGCTGGTAGTAGTTTTTACACATTTTGGTGAACTACAGTAGGTTCAGGAAACACTGTAATGAATTGTTCAAGGGTAAACTCCAATGCTGAGGTCAGATGCTGTTTCACACAAGCACTGTGCGTTTTGATCAGTTGTTTATGCCATTTGTAACATGTTTCACTAATTGACACCAAGTCATTGTACAGACGAATAATTCTGTTTCTACAGGTGCTTTTTGTAATTTACCTAACTAATTAGCAGGGAACAGGCGTATTGACGGACGCTAATTGCATCAGTATCAGGTACTTTCAATATGAGTGGGTAAAACATGTCTCGGGAAATTCTAGAGCAAGTCCGAATGTTGCAGAATGTTGTCCGTCCGTTTGTTTTACAGTCATTTCAATTGCTATATTGATGGAGATTTCTTTTCAAATAATAACTTGCTTCATGGATTGTAGCAGTACCATGTCAGGTATTTGTTTTGCAGGGTATAGAATATATTCTGACCCTGTGCTTTGTAGTTATAATATGTTCTGTATTTGTATTGTGTGCTGATTATAAATCACCCGTAGTTGTGTTGCAATACTGTCAGAATCCAAGCAAACAGTTTTCTCTAGGGTCCCGGGATTGGCTGGGGGCCACAGCGAGCCAGACCTACAGAACGTTTTCTCATCAGTATACAAACCTGTCAGTGCCAGTGCTTGGATCTCAGTTCCCTGCCACTTGTAAATATTTTGGCCTCGAGCTACAGAAAGCCAAATCAAGCTGGTAACCCTCAGGGCTTCTGATCATGGATGTAGAACCTTAAGGGGTTGTTTTGGTGTTTCTCAACTTTGTCTGAATGCTAATTAAAAAGTATTTAAAACAATGAAGAAAGAAAACTTCTGCTCTTGCTGAAAAGTCAACACTGCAAGTGTTTGCTGTTCACACAGAAGGGGATGTCGTTTTCCCTGGGCTTGCGAGACCCTCCGGCCAGGGTTCTCTTTGTTGTGCTTTTTCTTAGCTGTTAAACAGATTGTTCTGGAATCATTAGAGGCTGTTATTACCCATATTTAATGAATGGATTTTGTCATCTCTTTTATGCTGTTTCTGTCAATAACCAACTAGATTGTCTCTTAATTGTCTTGAAGGTTAGGCTGCAGAGCGCTGTGTTTATCTGCCCGTCACCAGGCGAGGTGTCAGACTCGTTAATCACTCACAGTCTCCTCTGTGGAAAAGGAGTGGTCCTTTCCAAAGTGAAATTGGGACCCCAAAGCAAACCACACTGTGCCTGATAGATGCAGTAGGAAGGACACTTCAGAAGAAGTAGATGCGATGATAGTTCTGTTGCCGCACCTTGTTATTATGTGTTTTGTAAGTTTGTTTGGGCAAAGCTGTTTCTCCTGAGGACGATTCAAATTACATGGATTGATCTGCCAGTTAAGGCAGCATTCTATAACAGCAGGCCTGAAATTGCATATATACACACAGAGAGAGACACACATTATATTTATAATATTTTTTTACAGTCCAGAAATGTTCGGTGGAAGCCACGGTGGAATCAGAAAGCTGTGCTTTAGAGTGATTTGAGAACAATGGGATATAATGCCAGCATTCTACTGCAATTGTACTGCCTATAGAACAACACTATGCTTTCTGTGCTGAGTTTGAATGTGTCCTTCCAGATATGTTAGTCTTTGCAAGCCCATTGATCCCTGGCAGTTTCTTCTTAGTTTATGCAGCCTCTGCGTCTGCATTGAATTAAAGCTGGTAAGATGCCAACTGGGACACTGCAGAGGCCTCCATCGGCCTTGGTTTATGCAGCTGCTTGCCAGTTTCCTCAATTCCATGTCATTCCCGCAGAACATGCAAGAGCCAGCTTGATGTGGATAACAGCCACAGGGACTGGGGATAGGCTGCTAGTTCTGTATTCCTTTTACAATCGGGGGGCTATGTATTCAAAGCTGTCTGATTAGGACCCATCCTACTGCATCAAAATATATGTGTACTCTTTTATATACTTATAGAACTCTTACAGGATGCAACCTGTTTAATATCTATAATTGCAGGAAAACTTTTTTAAAAACATGCCGCAGCTTCACTTGAGTGAAGTATCTACTGTATGCCCAAGACACGTACAAAACAATGAAGAAGTGCTTCGAAATACCTGTTTTCTGTCCGAGAGAGACCCCTGTAATGGATTCTCACGCACAGACCCCTCCGCTCCACTGCTTCTGCCTCATTGCCAATCCCCGAAGCGAATGCACTTGGAGATAATTTACTGCAAATTGGAGTTCACATTGCAGAGATTGCACAGTCTGGCTATGGGAGAGCTCCCCTACCTGCGTTATTAGAGAACTAGAGGGAATGTGCGCCAAGAATGCACATTAGTATCTTCAGAGCAGAAGACGGAAAGCTTGATGTCTTTATAATTTAGTTATTTTCATGGCAGTTGATAAGTCAATTATCGTTACCTGGGTGCATATTCACGTGCACTTTTGAACTTTGATCGCAAATTCAAGAGCAAGAACCACCAACAAAATTACCCTGAGTTATTTCAGCTTTAAATAGGAGCAAGAGGGGTCACTGCCGAGTGGTGTGCCGAGTGAGTCATACAGTCAGGGGAGCGCAGGTTTGTATCCTGGCTGTGCGAATGAATCCATCTTCGCTGTTGATTCCAGAGGCAGTGTCGCCCATGCTTGGAGATGTTACACAGCCGAGCGATTTCATTTGACAAAGCTGTTTGGAAAGAAAAACTGGGCCTTTTAGTAAGGTAGTGTACCTAAACTTTGTTTCCTTGTATCAAGAGGCAAAATAATCAATGTGTTTTATTACATTGAAGCGGCAGCTTCATAGTCCCTCAGGCAGTCATACTCAGGTCGCTCCTTTAAGTTGACCTTTGCTTTACTATTACTTTCTGACAGTTTTGTACATGCTTAACCTAAACATTTCACCAATGAATCCATTACCAGAGATCAGTTATATAATATGTTCTGTAGATTGCAAAGGCTTTATTTATTTTTTGTACAGGACCTATATTCTTCAGACGAGCTGCATATTCCATATAGAATACTGATAGCTGATTATTGAATAACTGCTGGAAAACTAGACTCCATACGAGGCACTGGTAAAAAAATGACAAACCAGTAAGCTACCCCAGGGTAATATGAAGTCATATGATACATTTCTGTAATAATAATAATCACCGAAACGCAACACTCCTCTTTTCTGTGAGATTTTAATTTCTGTATGGCTAAATTTAAATAATGGCCACATTTAAGACCGATGCAATAAAACTACACTCACAGTTTTTAGATCAGCACATTTAGTTGTTATTTCCGTTCGTGCTGTGGCCCTGTGGGCATTGTAAAGCCAAGCATACATCTGTGTTGTGCAGTACCTTCAGATTCTTAACGCTGGTGAAATGAACAGGATAATAGCGCGGCAGGGAATAAAAAAAAGGAAATTGCAGGCTTCTTTTCATTCTTATTGAGTGATATGACAGTCTGGATTTGTGCAATCATTTTGATATGCAGTTCAGTTATCATAAAGGCAGTACTGCAGACCCAGGGGAACATTCCTAATCATACCCCTGAGACCTGCATTCCCCATGCCTGTGTTTCAGATCTGCAAAGTGATTCACAATGTCCCTTTTCCCTTTATTACACTGAACCAGGACTCGCGCATTGACATATTTGCCTCCCCTTTCCAGCTCCCCATCACATAACTTATACAGTGTTCTCAAGAGGGAAAGTAATATCCTACATTTATTCTGCTGACATCCTCTCCACAATCAGGTTAGGCATCCCACTGCTGCCACCACATTAAGGGGTCAACTACTGCAATCTTGAACAGGAAATCTCAGGATTTCAGCTCAGGGCTTTATGGCCCCAAAATTACCCAGAAGATAAGAAGAAAGCTTCAGTTCTGTATTGTAACCTGGTTGTTCTGTACCCCTCCCTTTTTGCAGCGCATGGTATTTTAGGGTTTTCAGGAAACAGTTTTATTAAGGACCCCCCCCCCCCCCCCCCCGGAGCCAGTTTAGAGAGGGGAAATGTTCAGGAGACGTAAATGGAGGGTTAGATTCTGGAAAGTGCCTGCTCTTCATTGGTTCCCCTTTCCTGTTGACAGATCACGAGGTAGACGAGGAACAGAAGGTGAAGACCCAACGACCCAGATCAGCTGATCAACCAGGCACCTTCCAGGCACAGACAGGTGAGTAGAAATGTCAGAGCAGTGAATGATATTTGCAGTGGCCGACCTCTCAATCCTGGCTTGGAGAACCCCACCCCCTTATTTCATTCAAATGACCAGATTTGAGCACTGAAACTCAGAGGACTGTAACATTATTAATATCCACACTACCTACATGGTGTGCAATCAACAAGCATCGAAACTGAGTAAATAGGGCATTAGCCTGTCTCTGCATCATTGATTGCTTACTTGTTCAGAAGAAACTATTTTATAATTCATTCTTCTTACCCCCTAGTATTAAATAATACAATGAAACCCAGGGCTGGGTTCCAGGTCGCTGCTAACTTAGCTGAATGACATGAAACAGTTTCAGCTGAAGTTAATAAATCAATACGTCAGTCCGTCAGATGATCAACTTTATTGACTTGCATGTTATGATGAAATCTGCATCTCGTCTGTGATTTATCACCAGGCCACAGACACTGGATATATGATCGTTTTGTCAGTCTCCGGTGTGAAAACATTTGCCGAACCTTGCCCTGATTTTTATTTTGATCATTAACTGTCTGGTGTCTCTTGACCTCTCTACAGCTCAATTTTACAGCTACAACTGAAGCCTTCAGTAAGCCTGTGTTCTCTTGAACAATCTTCACCTAAACAGTAGGTACAGAACAAACTAAAGTTCAGTGCTACCAAGTTAGAGCAAGAGCCTGTCCTTTAAACATGCTTCTTCCTGAGCTTTTCAAACCGTTTGAAAGACTTCAAGTAACAGTACAATGCATGGGTAATTCGAATGTTCTTCCTGTTCTGTGTTCTTGTGTGACAGGAGACCCCGCCGCGGAAGAGTGGTCCCAGTGGAGTGTGTGCTCCCTGACCTGCGGACAGGGCTGGCAGGTCCGGACACGCTCCTGCGTCTCCTCTCCGTACGGGACTCTGTGCAGCGGACCCCTGAGAGAGACAAGGCTCTGCAACAACACGGCCACCTGCCCAGGTAAGGACTGGACCACGATTGCTGTGGGGACGGGTCAGTCACATAATAGAGCGCCTTTACTATTGCCTTGTTCCATTCAGTGTACTTCGATGTTTTTGTGCTCTAGTGCATGGGCATGTTCCGGAGTGATTGAATCGATTCATTGAACAGGGAAAAAGCTGTTTAGGTCTCTTTTATTACACTGTAATTACACATGTATAGTAATTACATTGTAATTGTGGTTGCAGCAGTGAACCAGGATAAAAATAATAATTGGGCATTCCAAATTGGGGCGAAAACCAGGGTAAAAAACATTGGTGACGACAAAATATATATTATAAAAAACAACAACAACAACAACACTGTAAAGACTTGCATTGGTCAACATCAAGGGGATTTTAAAAACGGCAGTGGCATTTTACAAAGCTTCATTATTTCAACATTAACAATACACCTAGGAGCGAGATGCAAAGCAAAGTTATTTATAATTCAAAACTAACCTGCAAATCCTTATAATATGAATCATTAATATTGCTATTTTTTTTCAGTATTGTATTCATAGAATCTATTTTTATGCACCGGAGAAACGCTATTTTAAATTATTCACAAATGTATTTTATTTCTGTGTACAAGCACACAGTGTATTCATTTCAAATGTTTAGTTTGGGTGCTTGTTTATACAAAAAATAAATCTTTGAGTGTCCTCGGACTCCAGTTCATTATGAATGGAACTGCGATTTATCAAGAGGAAATTAAATAAAATAGTAGATTTTCAGTTGCATTACAGCCTTATTATGTACAGTTGGGTGTACAATATTCCTTAAACTGCGTTTATGAACTAAATGTTTAGTGTGATGCTCTGAGCCATTCTCCACATTCTATTCTTTACATCTCAAATTGCTTTCCCAAGCATTGATTCGCAAACGTGATTATGCTAAGTTTGCTTTGTAAAGAGTTGGCTGATTGCTTAAACTTGATTAGCAATTCAGAGATTGAGTCTCTAACAGTTGTGGTCGTTCCTTATTTCTTGCAGACCTATCAGTTCTCTATCCCATTGCTTCCCCATCTCCCAATAAGCATGTAGCACTTTCCAAGTAAAATAAATGCCAGGACGATATTTTCACACTATTCTGGGAAGCTGTGCATAGCTGAAACCTTTACCCATTTATAATATTGACCAATGGGTTAAGCATATGAGCAGTGGATTCATTAGTCCCTAAATGTATCAGTATTTTGTCAGGGTATATTCATGGAGATGCTGTGTTCTGGGGGGTTTTCGTAAAGGAATTAAACCATTTCGATGATAAAATACTAGCAAGAATCAACCTAGTTACAGGTAAAGCAGCAGCTAGTTTATTGCTGTTAGTTCCTTGTTAGTTTTTTACTGTTAAAATTGGTATATTGCTTAAAGAAACGGTGTCCTTGAAAAATAATCTTGAATGACCTTGTCCCAAATTGTCTATTATCTAATAAAATTCCGAAGAAGCACTGATGTCAGCTTGAATTCCATGCTGTATTATTTAGCTTCTATTTTTGTATGCAGAGTTTGTGATTGTCGTTTAAGAGACTGGGGTGCTTCCGTACTGCATGTAAGCAACATGTATGAAAAGGGGTAGTGATGAGACTGTCTGCGCCAGGACAGATGAAAGAAGCTGTGTCAGAAGAGCACTGACTAACAGAGACAAACCAATCATTGCAAACACCCTGGAAACATCTGCACTCGCAGTCACCTTTTGATTCTGTGCAACGCCACAGAAAGCGCAGATAACAAGCTCAAGTATTAGACGTGAGATGGTTCTGACTGTATTAATTAGGCAAGTGGTTTAAGGGCTGACTTTATACATACACAGTGTCGTGGAATTGGCTTATTTTTTACAGTGTGAGACACTTGTGTGACAGTTTTGAACAAGCTTATTTGATTTCTGTAAGGTACGTTTGCTGAAGTTTATTGTATTTTCTTTTAATCCACCTACCCCTCTCTAGCGTTCAGTGAGTTGCGCTAATGCATATATTCACAAATGAGTGGCTCTTTTTGAGCAAGATCCAGGTCTAAAACCAACGTGTTTTTTTTTTAATTTTTTTTATTTCATTATTGTTATTGGCATTATTATTTTTTTTATTCAAACTGTTATTATTTTATTTATTTTGTTTTAAAACTTTACCCCTCCCTTCTTTCCTTCTTTCTCCATCTTTCCTCCCCTCTCTCTGTGCTTCTCTTCCTCTATTTACTGATATTTCACTCCTGCAAAAAAAACAAAATACACACCTTCCGTAAACAGTAATAGCAACACATGGGAACTTGCAACTCAACAAAATAAAAAAGGTCCTTATTTACCCTTTAAAGTCCTGCTTTTCAAAGCATGCAACTTGTGTTGAGCGTATTTTCCTCAATCTTCAATGGGGCTGATAAGGCTTAGTGTAAATGTATATTAGTTAACTAAACTCGAATAAAGTGACCAGTAAAAACGTTATAGTGTCAAGTAAAAGAAGTACACAAATAATAAAAAGGACCACCTCTTTGTCTACAAGAAGTAATCTGCTATAGACGATTTAGCTGCTAGCCCTTTAAATTAATACAAAACATTTAGAAAAAGTGCACACACACCCCCCCCCCCCCCAAAAAAAAAAAAAAAAAAACACACATGCAGCAGCTGAAATCCACAACATAGGTTTTGAAAATCGGGCTTTACGAGTCTGGGAATCTCACAACAGAATGCTTTATGAACATGCAAAGCCCCCGATAATAAAAAAGCAGTACAACCTTGAAATGAATACTGATGCTTATTGCTCAAACTCGGGTTATCCCTCTGACTTTTCTACCAGACCCTTGGCACTCCTGTGGTGTTGGAAACATGTATTGCATGTGGGTTGTAATCAGTATTGGCATGTTTTATAAACTGTACTTTTTTAAGCTATAAATTAAAAAAAAGAAAGGTTAGAATGTTGGTAAAAGTTATTGCAGGCACTGATAACTGGCTCCAGAAAGTGATCTGTCAAATATTACTGATTTCATTCCTTATAGAAGTAACATATTAAAGTTGTTACCTTTAATATTACTTTTGCAAATAACAATAATTATACGCAGTATCTTAACAGAGCACAACACTTCTACTGGCCAGTATGTTAATTTTAATGTTAGTAAGGTAAAAGAAAAAACAAACAAACACTGTAATAATTTACTCAAAAGGAATCTGATTGCAGGTAGCTATTGACCCCTGATACACCCTCGCCGCACCTGTACGGGCGCGTGCACGGGAGGGGGGTGTGAGTGCGTGCTGGTGACCGCCCCCTGGTGTTTATTGGTGTTTGTTGCAGTGCACGGGCTGTGGGAGGAGTGGTCTCCGTGGAGTTTGTGCTCGGTAACGTGCGGGAGAGGGTCCAGAATGAGAACGCGGACCTGCAGCGCTCCGCAGCACGGAGGAAAGGCCTGCGAGGGGGCCGAGGTGCAAAATAAACTCTGCAATATCGCTGTGTGCCCCGGTTAGTACACCCACGCCTCTCTGACCCCTGACCCCTGACCTCTAACCCCTTACCTCCCTCTCTCTGTCTCTGTTTGTCCTGTCCCAGTAGTTCCTTTGTTCGTTCGTTCTTTCGTTCGTTCATTTGTTTTCTTTGGAAGTCATAC
The DNA here is from genome assembly GCF_017654505.1 of Polyodon spathula. NCBI lineage: Eukaryota > Metazoa > Chordata > Actinopteri > Acipenseriformes > Polyodontidae > Polyodon > Polyodon spathula. Next base: position 6,336,924 of record NC_054565.1, on the reverse strand, counting down.
GTTTTCATTTTGGTTGTTTTTTTTTGTTTGTTTTGTTTTATTTGCGGTAATACTGCTTGACAAAGAAAATGGATGTTGTAAATTAAGTACAATACAGTAAATAGCTAAGCTATAAACCAGAAACACAACACACATACACATAGGATGAAAAAAAGAACAAGGAAAATAGGACAGTATACAGCCTTCTACAATAGGTAAAATAAACCTGTTTTACCTGCACAAAAATATTCATTGCCACTTGTTTTAGGGATGTGTTAAACATGGTGATATTTAATCTAGAAACATGTTTTTAATTAAGCTATTGTAGATTTTGTTTAGCTATAAAAACACTATGCAGTTTTTCCGGAAGATAGTGTAAGACTGTCGTTTATATGTATTATTAAATTATTCATATATAACCAATTATAATGGATCGCTTAAATATGACCAAAGTAACTATATTCATGTATTAATTATTGGTATGTTTTTCTTTTATTTTGCAGTTCTCCCAGCATAAATTAAATACACACATTTTAAATATTGATGAATAATATTTATTATTAATTAATATTCTGATATGGGAATTAAAACAATTACCTTAATTTATTGGTTTCAGTTCACAAAACAGTAATTAACAAATCATTCCGAAGGCATTTTTAACCATTGCCTCTCTTCTGCCTGCTCAAGTTCACTGCTCTTCCGCACTTGGACAGACTACAGTTACAACATTTGACCACCAGATGGTGCTAATCAGACCGTAAGGGAAAATGATTTTAGCTACACTTACTTTTCTTGTGTGCATTGGTTCTATACTGTTCGTGGTACGTTACTCTAAACCAGAACTTGCAGGAGCGTGCAGATTCAGAGTGCCTCTGGTAATCAATAGCGTAGTTAAATCTTGTCTGGAGGACAGGGATCGGAGGATTTTAAAATACCGTGCAAATAGTGTAAACAGCTTTAAACTTTCTGTTAACTGCCTGCCTGCCTCCTTGCCTGTCTGTCTGTCTGTCTGCCTGCCTGCCTAACTACTCACTCATCAGTATGTCTGCCTGTCTGCTAATTTCCCTAGCGTGCCTGTCTGTCTGTCTGTCTGTATATCTTTCTTCATGTATTTTGGTTTACTGTCTATCTGTCTATCTGTGGATCTATTTTAATGATACTTCACATTAATTCTATTTCAATCAGGCTGATTAACACAAGTATATAAAAATACATGATAAATAATAAAAATACATCGACGATAGCAAAAAACTTTTTATGGTACCAGTATTAATATCTGTTGATGATTCTGTCATTGAAATAGACTGTCTGTCTGTGTGTCTGTCTGTCTTGATTTCAAACTGGTTGGACTTTGTGAGTGAGGTGGGGAGTTGCATGTGTACGAATCTTTGAAAATCAAGCCCTCTGTTTAGCAATGCAAAAAATCAATGGACAGTTTTGCACTTGTTTGAGTTGCAGTTGTGCTACCTGCAGGATTAGCACTTGTGCAATACCATGCGGAGCTCATGCATGACTGCTTTGTGTATGACGTGCAACCTTAGCCAGTCAATAACGAAAGACAGGACCGCCAAGCTACTTGTGGCTTTCCTTGATTATATTTCATTTTGCATTTCCCCACCCATCATGTTTTCTGTGTGCCTGTAATTCTGAAAGCCTTTACTGCTTAAATTACTGTGGCTATGCAGAGTGCATAAATAATGATGTTAAACAGCTATAGCCATCAGCACCTTTAATAGCAAATTTAAAGTTGCTTATTAATGGATCATTAAACTAAAGCTTATACATTTTCCTTTATTCAGTGGAAAACCTGCCCTTATCTAGCAGCTGGGCAAACACAGATAAGGTCGTCCCAGTTCCAAAATCTCAAGTGTCACATCCAGTGGTCTCTTGTAACAAAAAATGCTCAATGAACCATACTGAACACAATAGAGGCATCTAGCACACAGAGACAAGTTGTGAGTCATATAATTAAAGCTATCAGTGCAAGTGCCTGAAGAGTCACATTTTTTTTTGTAACTGAGAAAAGCATGTTTGAAGTAAACATGTTTTTGCTAGGTATCATAACTGCTTTTTGGAGGGGGTTGATAAACAGATGAGTTGTGTCCTATTTGAAAGACAAATGGTACATGTTCTTGCACTGATGCCTTCAATTATAAGATGTGATGGAGATGATTCAGCATGCTGCTGTGTATCCACATGTACTTTATAAATGTAAAGCAAGCATCTCCACAGACGAGGTGTTTTGTATTATGCTCTAATGAACAACAGAAGTACTTAGAAGCTCTCAAATGAGTGTTTGTGTTTGTGAATGTGTGAGTGTGTTTCGTTCCTATTTGTGCCCGTTGATTTATGTCTCTCGTTCAGTCGTCAGCCTGTGTACATCATCTGTTGCGATTGTAGGTCTTATGGAGATGATCGTTTCACAATTGTGATGTCTTGCTATCAAAGTGTTAGTGTGATGTTGTTTTGTATTTTCTATTCCATTTTGAGTGTTATTGAATAAATGACTTCTGGTACAATGCAGACATGACCCTTCTAAAACTTTACCATAGTAAAAGGGGAAGCATGCTGCAGCATGGGTAAGCATTGTAAAGAATAACAACGTATGGTAAAGCATATTAATAAACATGGAAAACCAAGGTAAACTAAGTATACTATAACCTGCAGAAATAATCTGCTAGCACTACACTGAATTACACAGTAGATCCATTTATTAATACATGCACTTAACAGTTGTTTTCCCATCATATAATTTGTAAGAAAAAGTAACAACAGCGTGCATTGCAGCTACTTTGTATGGACCTGCACCTGTATTGTGAAGTGTGTCCCAAATCAGTATAAGAGAAGGAAACAGCTTCAATTTATACTAGTAACAAAACGTGAACACATTTATTCATGTGTCAATGAAGGAGTTCAAAAATGAGCTGCCCCTTAAAATAGAGAGTGACTGAATAGCTCACAGTATCTACTGTAATTAAACACAATTTTTTCCGGTTTTGTAGCTAACAATGGAAAATGAAGACAAGCTTTTGCCGTTAATCTGTAATCTTCCTGCTTTGCACATAATCCACGCGATCCTGACACCTGAACCTTGCTAATAACATCTTTAAGCAGGGCTTATAGGTCGCCCTGGAGAATTCTTACAGCACGCAGTGGAGTGGAATGGAATATCTGTCAGAGATATTCGTTTATACAAGGAGCTTGTGTTGGAGAAACTATTTGCTTTGTGAAAAAAAAAAACATTTTACATTGCGGCGGTTTGTTTCAGTGTTACATTTATTAGTGTGACAGTTTCTAGGAATTACGTGTTTTATAGTGTTTTGGTGACGTGGAAAAAAAGCATTCCCATTTCTTATGTGTTCATCATTTTGTGTTTCAGCTGTCCGTTTCAACCCAGAGCACTTTATATTGGTTTTAGGGGACCAAAGCCCCCCATGGTAAAGTTTTAAGCACCACTGTAACATTTCATCCCACCCCAAAAAAAAAAAAACCCTTTAAAGAATGTATACAGGATTTCCAAACGCTCATAGTTCATTTTAGTACTTGCTCTATAATGCCTTGTTTGTAGAGTCTATTAAGAAGTGTGAATTAAGTATTTCTGATGTAAAATATTGTCTTGTTAGCAGTGGAGTTGGGGTTATGAGCATGAGGTGCAGACCCTAGTGAGATTAAAATCTCTTCCAACTTTCCCACAGTCCGAATCTTACACAGAGCACGTAGGCGTCAGTGTGTAAGGCTTGTGATACTGACAGAGAATTGGTGAGAGAGTTTCAGCAACGTGGTACCCCTTTTTAACCCCAAACCTCGGAACCTTGAATGGCTGGCATCTCTCGTTACCAACAGAATGAAGCCTCTCCGATCCTAAGAAAAGATTTGCTTTAGAGTGGAGCAGCAGTCGGATGATTCTCCTGTACCGTTTTGATCGATGTCCAGTTTATATTCCCAGAAAGCTTGTTTCAGCTGTAGGCACACGGACCTGCTTAGATAGATCTAAAGAACATGGGTACACCTGTACTGTACTGCTCCCCAGCTGGTATTGGGCTGGTGAATAAATGCACAATGAATGGGGGTTGGGTTTTCTTGTCTTATTTTTCTCACGAATACCACTTGCTTACTTATTCTTGGTGGCCATGAATAGGTAAACCATCCTTTCAGCATGCGCATGGAAAAAATGTGCCTGGGGTCAGCGTTATCTTCTTTTTATGGGGCTCTGTCTTAGTGACTGCTCAGACTGGTACATTATTTGCCAGCTGAGTGAGTGGAAAAGCTGTGGTTCTGCCCCTTCTATTTTTATTTAGGCTGACTTGAAAACCATGGACCCATAGCTCTTAATTTCTGGGGACTGCCACAGTAAATCTCCCATGCAAATGATCCGCGACGGGACTTAAACTCCTAATTTACTAAATCAAAAAATTGCCATTCGCTCAGCTCACTCCTCCACTGCACTGCTGTATATCTGTAGCGACGGCCTCCTTCTGTGCCAGTACATACTAATGAGCTGTTGGAATCCGTGCGGTTACACTGTGATTCTACCTAATGGGATGTGCTGTCTCCATTTGTATCCTAATAGGTAGAAATGACATTTTCAGAGCTGCGATGCAGCTTACAATTCCTGTTTTGATTTGTTGTGTCGCTGCTGTGCAAGAACTGTTCAGGGCACTATTTCAGCATAGATTTGGCTTTTGATCTCCTTCGTAGCCTCGCATGTTTAAGCTAGCATCAGTGCAAGAACATGTTTAAGCTACCCCCCCCCCCCCCAGTATAAAAGCATAACTAAATAAATGCTGATCTTTGCCTTGTTTTCAAGTTTATTCATTCCAATAATACACTATTGGGGCCTTCCATCTATGGTAATAACATTGTTCAATGTTTTTGTTGATTTTGGGTGACAACGTAAAACCAACCTCAAACTCACACAGAACGGTCTTGTGTCTGGTGTGAAGCTTCTTAAAAATGAAAAGCATACAGCCTACACCTGTTGCCTTCTCCACAGCATCTCTTTGTTCCAAAACCAGACAGTTCAGTCTGCTTTAAGAAACCTGTGCTTGCGTTCAGAGACAAGCTCCAGATTTATATAACAAAAACAGGCCTCTAAAGTCACAAACAAATCTTGCCTGACGACCCTGTATGTATCACCCAGGAGGTGCCCTCAGGCCTGTGCTTGGCTCCCTGACAGGGGCGCTGCCGGCACTAACAGCGGGGCGTCTGTGTGTGTGTTTTGTGTTGGCAGTGGAGGGGCAGTGGTTGGAGTGGACTCCCTGGACCAGGTGTTCAGTCACGTGTTCCAATGGCACTCAGCAGCGCACGCGGCGGTGCAGTGTCTCAGTTCACGGCTGGACCGAGTGCAAAGGTCCCCATGCGGACATCCGGAACTGCGTTCTCACAGCCTGCCCAGGTAAGTACCAGGCTTGCTTTGTTTCACGAGGGCAGGGGAGGAGTGCAAAGCAGCTCCCTTGCATGACGCTCTTACTCTAGTGTTATTAGGGTTATATGGAGTGATTGTGGCAGTGTGGTCTGGTGGTTAAAGCCCAGGGCTTGTAAGCAGAAGGTCACTGGTTCAAATCCCACCTCTGCTACTGGCTGACTTGCTGTGTGTGACCCTGAGCAAGTCACTTCACCTCCTTGTGCTCCATCCTGCGGATATGAAATAAATGTCCTATTGCAAGTGACTCTGCATATAATACACAGTTTCCAGCCTACATCTGTAAAGCGCTTTGTGATGGTGGACCACTATGAAATGTGCTATGTAAAAAAAATTATAATATATCTTGTGGTACCAAGGCTTTTTTTCCTTCATAGCTGTTATTTCGTACTTGCAAACATTTACCTTTTCCTTTTTTAAGAAGCAGTTGGGAAAGATTTGACAATGGCTAGAAACATTCAGAGTTTAATTTTTCATTGTATAGTTAGGTTTCACCAATGGCTTTGGCCCACATGCTTGTTTATCCAGTCGCGTCTTTGTTTCCCAGTTAAAGTGCCTCACACATGATATAATTGGCAATGAGAAGATATATAACAACCAGGCTGCACGCTGGCAATTATAGCCTGTGACATAATGATTTGCAGCAGCGCTGTTAAATGTAAAAACGCATACACAAATGCTGGCATAGACGTGCTATTCATCAATCCTATCACAACCCAGGCTGACAGCGTGATTTCATGGAGTGGTGTCGTGAATGTCTCCCTGAGCTATACAGGAACAGTCCCCTGCAGCCCAGCTTTCCTGTAGAGATTGGACAGTGATTGATATTGTTCATGCATGGGGTCCTCTATTCACAAGGCTTCATTTAGTGAGTTATTTTTTTTAAAGTCGAATTTGATGCATTGAATACAGTTTAGAATGCATTAGATTGTTTTGTACTGTTTTTAAAGAAACCTCAAAAAAGACTTGTTAGGATAGATACAAACATTTGACATCAAAGGGATGCTGTCTACAATTCCCTAATATTTAACCTGCTTAATATATGAGTGTGTGTGTGTGTGTGTTCTGTATGATTATTGCTAATTCGACAAAGATCAATATCTTCTCATGCTTACTAACTATCGCAGCACAGCAATGCTTCTGAAAAAAAACACCTCACGGCAGGTTGAGGGAAAGTAGGGTGTGAGCATGTCAGTTTCTGGATTATTTAAGACATTTTGTAAATAACCCAATTATTATAGTTGGCTGTGTGGTCCAGTGGTTAAAGAAACAGGCTTGTATCTAGGAGGTCCCCGGTTCAAATCCCAGCTCAGCCACTGACTCACTGTGTCTCTGAGCAAGTCACTGAACCCCCTTGTGCTCAGGCTTTCAGGTGAGACATTGTTGTAAGTGACTGTGCAGCTGTGCATAGCTCACCCACCCTAGTCTCATATCTTGTAAAGCGCTGTGTGATGGTGGTCCACTATGAAAGGTGCCATATAAAAATAAAGATTATTTTATTATAATGAATTAAAGTTTTGTGAATAAGGACCTCTTGTGTCTCTGTGGATGGGCAATTAACTGCACACAATAACCAAGGGAGTCCGCAGTATGAATCTGACAGTGCCTGTGCACTGGACGCGGTTGTATTGTGGACAGTGGCACTGCGGGTGCAGTGTCAGCACTGAGCACTCTTTTCTCTCACTTTCTCTCTGCCCCTGTAGCGGATGGGAAGTGGGGTAACTGGAATCACTGGAGCCTGTGCTCGAAGACCTGCGACACAGGCTGGCAGCAGCGGTTCCGGATGTGCCAGGGGACGGGGGAGCAGGGCTACCCCTGTGAGGGGTCAGGGGAGGAGCTACGCACCTGCAATGACAAGAAGTGTCCAGGTCAGTCTGTCCATCTGTAAACAGGGGTGGCATACAAACAACTAGATGAGCAAAGAAAGTAGTAGGCTATGCATGTTTGTTTTTTGTTTTCAGTAGATTTAGGTCAACAAATCCCTGCATTAATATTTATTTATTTATGTATTTTTAAAGTGCACAAACAAGTCTAAAATTAAATTTTAAAATTTAAATTTAGTGACCTAAATCAGATTTAAGTAAACTCATGAATTAATCAATCAATTAATTAATTAGTCAAGGACTTAGTTTGTGTGTTTTATGTAGATCATTTTAATTCAACTCATAAAATTGTTTTAATTATTCGTGGGCTTATTGAATGACTGATTGATTGATTGAATGATTGACGCTGTTACTAATACAGGATCGGTGGCATTGCTGACATTCCTTCTGCAAAGTAAAAATGTTGTATTGTGTTTGACGATGACTAGATACCATTGCAATTCCTGAATGCAGAGCTGACCCGTGTATTATATGCCATACACTAATTCCATGCCGAGCTGTAAGTAAAGAGCAGTGATTTTGTACAGCTCTGGTTCAGCAGGTCACCGCTGGAGTGAGTCGCGTTGTGAGTGCGGTGCTTGCGGTTGGTTTCCTGTGTCTGTGGTTTTACCAGGGGGCTTGTTGTGTGTCCCCAGCTCCCCATGAGATGTGCCAGGATGAATACATCGTGTCCATGACCTGGAAGAGAGCAGCAGCTGGGGAGATTATTTACAACAAGTGTCCGTCAAACGCAACAGGTAACTGCTCTGCTGTTAATAAGACAGGAAGACAGTGTGGGTGCTGAGGTCCTGAGACAGGAAGACAGTGTGGGTGCTGAGGTCCAGAGGCAGGAAGACAGTGTGGGTGCTGAGGTCCAGAGGCAGGAAGACAGTGTGGGTGCTGAGGTCCAGAGGCAGGAAGACAGTGTAGGTGCTGAGTTCTCATGTATACTCCATAAAGAAGTTTATTCTTCAGCGCGAGCCCTAGCCCTTATTTTATGTTACCTGAGAGAGTCTGGCTCACTGCCTTTGCTGTATGCACATGTCCCTGATGCTCCTCCCCTGCTTTGTGTCCACAGGATCTGCCAGTCGTCGTTGTTTGCTGGACACTAATGGAGTTGCTTACTGGGGCCCTCCGAGCTTCGCCAGATGCATCTCACACGAGTACAGATACTTACATCTATCAGTAGGTGCAAATTCAACTCTCAGTATCTGCTCTAATGGGGTCTATCCAAGGGATTAGAGTCAGACCTTTATTTTCTGTCACATTATTTAATAAAGTGCCTGCTCATGAGGAACGCATTAAGAGTTGAGGGTTGTGTCCTGAATCTTGAGTGGACGTGTTCTTCATGTAAGATGAATTCACTATGAATTCTGTAGAAGCGTATTTGTTAGTTCAACCATGCAGTGTAATCGCATTTGATGTACCGACAGGATTTCAATAGTCTGTTGTAATAGGATATGGAGTAGCCCATGGTGCCATTGCTGGCTGTGGTCCTTTCCATGCCACTCTTGGTATATCAATGACTGGTGGTCACGCAGGGTTTTATTCTCAATTGTCAAAGCACTGTTTAATCTGTTCGTAATCTCTCACTGAATAAGTCCCCAAACTAAATATAGAAATTGCACAAGAGCAGTGAAGAAGCGAAAGTTAATATCGGGCATTTTTATTCCAAAACCAAAATTCTGTTGACCCCGTCAGACTCGAAAGCAAATTGTCCGCCTGTAACCCAGGTTTGTTTCCCTGTCGCCCCCCTCCCCCCCTCACTCTCTGCAGCTTCGAGAGCATCTTGCGAAGGGTCAGAGGACCCTGGCTGGGGAAGGTATGTCTCAGATCGTGAGGAGTCTCCTCGAGTTAATGTCCCGGAAGAGCTATTACAGCGGAGACCTCTTGTTCTCAGTGGAGATTCTCCGAAATGTGACCGACACCTTCAAGAGAGCAACCTACATCCCAGCAGCAGACGACATACAGGTGAGGAGAAAGACTCCCTGTGCAGCAGGCACATGGACCCCCCTCCCCTAAAAACTAGGGACATCATGATGATGATGGTTCCGAAAAGTTCAGAATGAGAAGAGGCTATTCCTAGAGGCTGATTGATCTCACAGCCTTGTCTAATTGGCTTTTAAAGGATCCTAATGGTTCAGCTTTACTGAGCATGGCACTGATGTTAGCAATAATAAATAATCTAAGAATCAGGATGGGTGAGATCACACAGTGAATCACACACCGCTAAAATGATGCTCAGCGTGGTACAGGGCGAAGGGCGAGCAATGTTTTTCAGCCTCAATTTCCTGTACACAGAAATAAGAATTCCTCCAAGTGCTCCAGCCATTCCCAGCACATAGTGGAAATCAACCTTGCGTGCCAGTTTTATTTAAATGCATTGGGGTCGTTCTCTGTACAGCAGGGATTTTAGATTGCAGTTTAACCATAATGTACTGTATTTGTGGTTGGAATCATGGTGAATGTAAACTGACTTCAATCCCCAGACCAGGAGTATAATATTTTATGTCATTCATTTTTCACAACAAGGGACGCATTCAATGATATGCATCTAGTAAAACCACTGGGATGCATTTCTAAGGGTGATCTAAAGTTTAACGCTTATTAAAATGTGCATGGATGTGTTATAAATGTGGTCATTACGTTGTTATTAATAAAGTAAAGGCTAAGCCCAAACGACCAAATCTATGCTAACATTCTTTAGTCCAGGGAGACTGTCTGACCCTTCCGCTCTCCTCTCTCCTCTCTCCTCTATAGAGATTCTTCCAGGTAGTCAGCCTCATGTTGGATGTGGTAAACAGGGAGAAATGGGACGATGCACAGCAGGTACGTTGCTGTCGAAAAACTAAGATTGGTCAGTTCCGGTTAGAATTGAGTTCCGGTCAAAGCTGAAGATCTGACTAAGGCAGCACAGTGGGTGCTTGGTTGACGTGTATCTACATATCCAAGCTACACAGGGATCAAAAGCGATGTCTGTTCCGTTAATCATTGTAAAGAACTGCCTTTGCTGGAGATTCCAAGAAGTAACTAAGCATTACAGAATAAAGGTCACGTGTCCCTCTAGAGCAGGGTTGGCCAGTGCTGGCCCTCCCACTCCAACCCTGTTCTGAATTGTTTAATTGAAGCAATCGAACCTCCATCCAGACCCTGAAGTAGCTAATTCGATCATGTTACCTCTTAAACCTGGAGTGGAATGGCCCTCCAGGACTGAGATTGGGCACCCCTGCTCTAGAAGAATTCAAACACTTTTTAGCTAACAATTTAAACACCTGACATCGGTTGAAACAGTGCTTACTACAGGTGTCCCAGTTACAAGTTAAGCATTACAGTCCCCTTGTTCTGATAGTCTTATTGTGTGGATTGTTTTCTGCTTATTAAAATACAAGCTGTTTTTTTTACTTTATTTTTCCACTGCAAAAAAGCTGCATTCAGGACCAGAGCAAGGAAGCGAGGCAATCATCTGTTGGTAGCCGGAGTCTGTGTTAAAGAGACTCGTTCTGCTTTCTGGCACGCTCAAGTGCTGTCCCTGGCCATAATCACTCTGTTAAAGCCTTTATGATTGCAACTTTTTTTTTTTTTTAATAACAAAAAGGGCCTGAGACGTATTGATCACAGTGGGGATGATCAATCACCAGCCACAGCGCTAGGTTTAGCCGCTTCGTTACGAGCAGACAGCACGCAACACCACACCGACTGCCGGGGGCGAGTGGGTAGGAGAGAGAGAGAGATAGAGACGGTGGCCAGTAATCAGCTGTCAGGCAGATGGAATTACTTTCAGAAAGCTGCTTTCCTTCAGATCATCTGCTGGTGATGCAGGGAATACCGCAGAGCTGCCGAAAGTACATTTGTCACAGCGTATTATTTTTTATTATTATTATTTTTTAACATATCTACAGTGCAGCTTATTCAGTTGTGATGATAATTTCTTAGGACAAGTTTTTGAATTTGTCCACGTCTAGGGATATAAGGAGAGTTAGACGAACCGTCTAGAATGGGGTAGTAGTGGTCACTGCCGTTGTTTTGCATTTAGTCTCCCGTTGTGTTGGATTGTATTGCGTGTGATTCCAGTGGGTTGGTGCTGCAGTGCCTCTGCTGGCTGTGCTCAGCATTGTCGTGCTGTGCTCTGTGTGCAGGTTTCCCCGGGCTCAGTGCATCTGATGCGGGTCGTGGAGGATTTCATCCACCTGATCGGGGATGCTCTCAAAGCATTCCAGAGCTCTCTCATTGTCGCCGACAACCTTGGTGAGTCCGAGACGCACACACATACTTTTATTAAAAATCACATTGCAGGGCAGGTTGAGCCATTCCAGGTTTTACTATGAGCTTGATTAGCCACAGTCTACAGGTAACAATGTTAAACCCAGATTGGATCAAACTGCAGCTAAACTTATTTCAGTCCCTGGCTTTGGGGGCTAATTGGGTGATCTTAGATGGGAAAGAAGAGGTCCTATTCTGGGGGTACAAATGTGAATGGTTCTGAGGTCAGACGAATGTATTCACTTTCTTCAGTTACATTAGGCAGCCTCATTTAATACAGATAGACTGATACCTTGCTACATTGCACAGCAGTGTGTCATCGCTTAGTTCCACGCACCACCTATTGAAATATATCTGGCCAGTTAACCAAGGGAACGTGTATTCAAGTATTGGACCCATGCTTTCTCAAGGTGGTGTGTGTAGTTTTGCTGTGCAGTTTAATGCGAGGACTCAGAGCGGCTCTCTGCCCACAGTGATCAGCATCCAGCGCGAGCCAGTGACGGCCGTCTCCAGCGACATCCACTTCCCAACGAAGGGCAGAAGAGGGATGAAGGACTGGGCTAGGAGCTCGGAAGACAAGCTCTTCATCCCCAAGGAGGTCTTCACCCTGGCATCATCAGGTGGGCAGGGCAGCTGTCGCAACCCTTTTCTGTGCCATGCTTCCTGAACAGCTCCACCTGTGTATGCAATTCTGTGTATTGCATTCGGAACACATTCTTTTATACATTTGTTTTTGTGAATCATTTGTCATTTCAAGGTTGATTCTTGAAGCAAATGTATTCATTTCTCAAATCATTCAAGCTTAATTTTATTCTGCAGTTGAACTTACATGGCATGGCCTTGGGATATCAAAAATTAACTGCCTGGCATTCATTTTGAATTTTTTTTAATATTTAGAAAAATAAGAAATAAATTCAGAATGACTTTGGGTAACGGCACCTACAAAAATTGCATTGATTGAATCAAAAGAGATGCTCTGACCTTGTTTAGCTGTATTATAACTGTTAGGATTATTTCTGTGTTTTTTGTGTGCAAGCTTTTGCAATCCCTTTACATTTGAACAGGAGTGGAGGGGACGAGAATAGAGAGATCTTGCAATCTGTTTCACGTGGCAGTCTTCAGGTCTGGTTTCTGTTGGGATCGAACAGCATTAGAATAAAAAAAAAGAACCTGGCGACATCAGAATGGGAATCAATCCAATTTGAACGCACAGCCCTCTGCTTGTCAGCCCCACTCCATTTCCAAAAAACAAAGAGAAAAAAACTAGGAGAGAAAGAAATGTGCTCTCGTCTTCTGCAGAGCTTAATTACAATTTGAAGTCAAACTGAGGTTTTGTGTTTTCAGGAGTCTGGAAGCAGCATTGATTTTTTTTTTCCAGTTTGGTTATACAGACATGTTTGACAGAGGCACTGACAGCAGAGCTCTGTGGACAAGGGGAGTGAAAGCAGGCTCTGTAATCCAAGTGGTTTGTGTTCAGCTCTGACTGTGTGCACACACCCATTCATTCAGTGGTGTTTGCAGGCCCATTTGTCCTACACAAGGGGTCCTGATTCTGTGCCTTGCGTTGAGAGATGAATTCGATCTCGAGAGTCAGCTGTTTTCATTTCTTTCCTTTGTAATGTTTGATGATCATAAAAAGGGTACACTAGCTATGGATCCAGTGCACCACCCCATAATAATCTAACCCAAAGGGCGCCATGGCGACAGCGAGATGGCTCCGGTGGCAAATATTTACCAGCGAGCCTCTCCCAGTCTGTAGCCTGCAAGCTTAAATATTGACGACCGATGAAAAGAAATTCTCAGCAAACATTCCCCAATGCCCTGTCGTCTCTGAGATTTAGAAAAAACTCAAAGCATTGCCTGTGAATCCTGTCTGCTCAGCAAACAGCCTGCCGCACAGACCTCAAAGAGACCGACAGCCGCTGCTCCTCAGCAAGCAGAGCAAAGCAAGCCTTCTTCGCTCTTTGAAATGAAAAGTGCCCTCTCTCGCCCAGGCGGTTAAAAATTCATGTGCTTTTTATTATTTTATTTTGAGTGCTTGTGTGTTTGTTTCATTTTCTTATTCCAAGAGTCACAGGCTGCTTTTTAGAACTATATTCAGAAAGTAGTTCAAATTATATATATATAATCTGTCTGTATGTCTGATAGCCTGTCTGGTCATCTGTCTGCTGCACACAGTATGCCCTTGTGGTCTGTCTGTCTGTCTCCATCTGCCTACTTCTCTTCACACCATCTGTCTGCCTGTCTATCTGCCTGTTTTTCCACGAGTGAAAAAAAGCAGCTTACCAAGTGAATTTGATTAAAGGGGTCAGTCCAGTGTGCAGAGGGCAGTAACGCACATCTTTTTTTTGGTTGCTCCTTTTAGAATCGGATGACGCCTCGTACTTCGTAATAGGAGCCATCCTGTATCGAACACTGGGGCTGATCCTGCCGGCGCCCAAGTAAGCAACAGCGGGGAGAGTCTGCCTTGTGTCAGCCTGAGACATTTTACTGTGGTTTCACCAAGGGAGGGGGATACGGGCACCGAGATTGGAGCTACAGGGGGCAGGAGGGAACAGAATGAACCACTAATGATACAGCGCAGCTCTGCCAGCACTTTAGTTTAGGGACCCGTTATAAGTGATTATATATGAATCATGTAATATAATCTTTTGTAACATTATAAGCTGTAGCACAACAGAATTTCAGTTATAGATTATAGCGAGGCATCATCTGTTACTGTTAATAGCATACGTAAACTTGAATAATCACTTGCAAAGGATCCCTCAACTAAAGTGTAACTGAATCTTTTAACATTTTTCTTTAACATTTTATGCTTTCATTGAAAACAAGAGCACAGATGAGCCTTAAAAGGTACTTGAATAAAATCACATGCGATCATCTTCCTGGGAGCCTGAGTAGAGCATTAGAGACGACTCAGTCATTTCTGGCCCATTAGGATGCTGAGGCTTCTGCTTCTGGGGAAGCAGGTATCCAGCTGTGTGGAGGACGGAGAGCCAAAAGAAATGTCTTTTTTAATGAATTCAGGTATCATTCTCAGAGCCCTTAATGTTATGTGATCAATGCTGTGAGATTTAAATACTTCTAAATGAGTCGTATCTTTTAATCAGTCAGCTGGCAAACGAGACCCTTAAAAAGACTGAAATGTACAGTAGTGTTTCTCTAAAGGTGCAGCCTGTGCTACTTAATAAGAGGCACATGTGTGGGATCATAAAAATAAAGTAACAACAGTGCAACAGCATTGTTTATTTGTTTTACCTCCTGTTCAGTCTAGCTAGTGCAAGCAGTGAGGCAGTCACAGTTCTGCTTGGAACAGAAGTTTGGGAGTTGATCCACAGTTTTATAGCTTTACCTATTGGGGACTCTCGCTGTCTTCATCACAATGCTGTTCAACTAAGACAGACTCACAAGACTGGCGTACAAGTATTACCCCAGGAGGGGGTCATTTAGTTTCAACATCACCATTCGAAATTAAGAAAGAAATATTAGTGTATGAACATTCATAAGGTATTCTGTTTATATAACAGCAGTAGAAGTGTATGGAAAAGAAAGTATCATTTGGAACGTTGCAGTCTGCCCCCGCACATTTCAGTTGTTGGATTTTAATTAAGATAGATTCTAAAATGAGATCAGATAAAGAAAAAAAAGAAAAAAAAACCCCACACAGGATAGGATACAAAAAGAGCTAGATCTCTTAACGTTGGTTATACAGTACAATGAACCAACCATGTTAGTAATTATTGCTGTACGACACAGCATCTTAAAAAAACGCCTTTGGACACTCATTGAAGGGTTAAAAAATTCGAAGATTGGAATACCTTCAAATCCAGAGGGGGAAAAAAATAATAGAGCAGAAAAAAAATCGAAAACGTGGAGTATGTTGGAAAGAGTAAAAGAAAAGCCTGGTTGAATGTCTCCTTGTTTCTGTTCTGCTCCAGTTGCTGTGTATTGCCGAGTTCAGCCACTGTGCAGTGTGCCGTGTTTAGTCATGGCACCCGCTGTCACTGCTTTGAACAGTCAGCCACTCCACCGCAGGGCTGAGTTGTTGTTCAGTTTTCACGGACCCCCCCTGCTCTTCCCTGTTGGCTGCAGTGTATTAGACTGCTACCCAGAGCAACGACGGGTGTGTGGAAGAGGAGAGGCCGTGTTAATCAGAGGCAGACTGGTGGCTTGCTGTCCTTCTAAAATGTTATAAAAAAAAAAACAATGATTAACTCCATGGGCCATGTAGTTTTCAGGAAACAAAACATGCATGTGCAAGACAGGAGAACAGTCAAATGGTTTTAATGGAGTGCTGGTACTGATGGCGAGAGCTCTTCCGATTTGGCTCTCTGCTTTAGAGAACAATATATATATATAGACACACACACTCCCACCTTTAAAGCTTTAAGCCTAATTTAAACCTATATCCAGGTATCTTCGTGTACAGGGGTAGAGCATACCCAGATATCACCAACACCATCCCACCACCCATGGGTAGAATTCCTCTGTATTATCAGACCAGTGGGAGTGTGGACAGTGAAATACGTGGAGAACTGCAGGCTCTTCAGATGTACCTGCTCTCTCTATAAATAAATTATTTCAGCTTGTGTTTGCACTGTCATTCTGTCATCTTTCATCTCCAAAGCCCAGTATAAATTTCCAGAAGAAGAAAAAAAAAAAATGAGAAGATGAAGTTTGTGCCCTACTTAAAAATCAAATCAAAACGCAAGATTAATGGCGCGGTTCATCCGAAGTGAAAGGAGTGGATGGGACGCTGTATTGATAGCTCCTGTTCGGTAGGCTCTGACAGCAGTGTCATCAGCTCTGCGGGATGGATTCACCCAGACTGACTGTTAATCAGATTGCTAGCGGCACCTCGGAGCCCCACAAGGGGGGTGCAGCTCCATTCATAGCAAGGGCATTCAGTACCGCAGCCTCTGTCTGCTTGTGACTTACTCAGGCTTGGGGGTAGGGGGTTAGAGATGCCGGTCATTCAGTCACTGTTGACTCTGACAGACTAACAAATTATGGCATTTAGGTGGGGGAGCTTAATCCATCTATGGTGACATTGAGGCATTCGTATATGTCATTGGATTACATTGTTACAGTTTCTTTTTCAGGAGCCCCTTGGTCGTCAGTTCCAAGGTTCTCACGGTGACGGTCAGGCCGCTTCCCAAACCACAGGAGCCGCTGGTGGTCGTGGAGCTCTCGCCAGTTTTAAATGTAAGTCTTCATTGAGGGATCGAGGTGTTCAAACCAGTGGTTCAATCAAAGCATGTTCATGTCTCCCACTATTTTCCCTTTGACTCCACTCTGCTCACACTGTGCACTCACTTTCTTCCGGTGGTACAGGTTAGCAGGGCGCTGTCATGCTCGCCTATTACACATCAGCTTTCTGTTCTGTTCCATAAATCACTTTAGAATGTAGCATCTGCCCCTGTTCAAAGCAAGACAAGTGGAAACTGCATAGAGGTGTTAATTAGGACCAGAAAGGTAGCTTGTAGCCATGGAAACTGAGGCTGCACTGCAGAAACACGAGGGCCTAAGTGTAAGAACTCCACTCGGAGTCATGCTGTACGCTTCAGTCCTTATCAAAGCTAAACTCAAGCATTGCAACCCAAACTCCTGTCCCTACGGGGGGTGGGGGGGGTTGTATTTTTCTAAGATGTCTGAAAGTGTGAGTGTCACATATTTAGCCAATCCACCAATCCATGTTCTTCAAATGAACCTTCCCAGCTGCATTTCCCAGTTAAACTTTAATAGGATGTAATCAGCCCTCAAGTAAACTGATTCATAAATTCCTACATACAGTGTGTGTGTGTGTGTGTGTGCGTGGTTCTGACTGATTCTTGTAATGGTGCAGCTCAGCTAATGTATCCCAGCATGGCCTGACCTGGCGGTGTGCACACTGCTACCTTCCAGAAACACTGCCAGGTGCATACAGTGACTCCCAGTGACCTCACTAACCCCGTGGTTGAGGGAGAGCCCTTTTGACAGCTCCGGAGAGGCTGAGCAAAGTTAGAGTTCTCCACACAGACAGCAGGCCCAGGCTGCACTGTGCACAGGGCTGAAATAGCCTTCAGGGGCAGGGTCTGAATAAACATCCCAGTATTTAAAAAAAAACAAACAAGCAAACCCAAAACCACTAGCTATCTGGCATAGCTAGCACTAGCAAGCTAGCTAGCATAGACAGTGACAGTAGCTTTAAATGCTGTTTTCTTGGTTATTTCCCTTTGTTGGCTATCATTCAGAGTAACCCTTAGTGCCGTTACTCAGGTAGGTTAAGGCACTGTCACTTGAGCTTGGGAGCTGCTCTTCAGTTCTAGTTACATGCTATAGAAATATGTAATGAGGCCATATCAACCAAAATGCCTTTATACATGTGAGGGACAGCACCCTCTAGTGCCACCAAAGTGCCACCACGCAATGAAACATGCCACCAAGAGCAGAAGTTTGAAGCTGTGTTAGATCTCTTGTTTCCCTGCCAACTGGCATAGCCTAAGCTCTACAGCATTGCTTCCTGGGATTTCTATGGGCTGCTGCATATCTGGCTGCTTTCACTTCCTCTCCAGCTGGGGTTAGGAGCTCACCAGGATAACTCTGGTCCCCGTGGCAACTCCTTTTGTCTTCCTCCAAACCAATTTAGTTCGCACACAGCACCCTGTGGATACCCCACCAATCGAAAGGGTTTATTTACAACCACAGACGCACCTAAGCCTGGCCAGTTCTGTGGTATCCTGAATTTAAAGGGTACCCATTTACCTTTTTAACCTTAGACAATGTGATTATACCTCTACAGCCTTCAGAGAACGCGGGTTACAGGGGTAGGGACAGTATATGTAACAGAGACGAATGATGTTGAAGTGTGTCAGTACCTTTGCTAGTGTTAGACCTGCCTGTCTTCTGGGCATGCAGAGATGGAAAGAGCTTCCTGCTGTAGCACTGCATCCCAATTGCAAACGATACAAGCCCGGGTCAGTCCTCTCTCTCCTGTTAAGCCGTGTGAGCAGATGAGGGATCGCACAGCAGGTCAAAAGGAATGAATTCCAAAGAGGGACAATTGGCACCTCTGTGTTTTCTCCCCTTGCCAGGCTGGCTTCTATTTGAATAATGCAGTGAGGAGGCTGACAGCTCACAGAGAGACTGTAAAGACTGCAGAATCTCTTGCTGCAGTGTCCTTCCACTTGGCAAGGGTGACTAATGATAATATGCTGCACAGTGAACCGTAAAGCACAGATTAAGTGTCTGTTTGCAAACTTTCTATCATCAAAATGGGTTTTGGCTGTATTGTTTTCCTCTTTTTCTTCTCGTTACTAATCGTGGTGGCTCCGTAGGGATTTTTTTTTTAATGTGTACAGTGGCTGCTAGATCTTGAATTCCTCATATTTTTCATTATCTTAAATAATCAATACACTGCCATGTTCAGGTGTCCCCTGTCCCTGGTGTATATGTGTTCACCACAGTGATTTTGAGAAACCGCCCTGTTGACCATCAACAGTAATAATAAACCTTACGAGGGTGCTGCTGCGGTTCATTATTCAACCCATTTCACTACTGTTGTGGATTGGATGACTCGCATTCTTTTTCTGCTTTACTTGATCTTCTGTTGGCCAGTGCAGTTTAGAATTCGGCCACCAAACTCTCTTGATAGTTACTGATAAACACTTTCTCCTGTTCCCACAGGGCACCTCGGACCCTCGCTGCGTCATCTGGGACTACTCCAAAACGTAAGTCTTCTCCGAACCTGCTTGTAGTTCTACAGGATGTCGGGCTGTACGGCCTTCTAATGTGCTGGAAAACGCGTGGCTGGAAAACTATTAGAATGTGCATATTGGCTTGGTACACTTTATATAACGCTTTCTCTGTCTGCTTTTTTTTTAAATGTAGCAGCATTAAATAGATGGGTATTTAGGTAGAAAAACATTAAAAAAAAAAAAAAAAAAAAGAAAAACGTAAGGGAATTTTACAAGAGGAGGCCATTCGGCACATCAGTGCTTGTCCAGTTCCTAGTGATTGTGCCCAAAACAGCATCCAGACTTTTGAAGGATCCCAGTGAATACCATCACTGGGCAGCTCACCCCATACACCCACTGCTCTGTGTGTGAAGGTGTGCCTCCTGCCATCCTATACACCCACCACTCTGTGTGTGAAGGTGTGCCTCCTGCCATCCTGTACACCCACCACTCTGTGTGTGTGAAGGTGTGCCTCCTGCCATCCTATACACCCACCACTCTGTGTGTGAAGGTGTGCCTCCTGCTTTATGGAGTCCATCATTTATAATAGTGTGGGTGTTTGCTTTAGATGTTAGGATTGTAAAACATTTTGGTAAGTCCCCCTTTACCCAGCCTCATAACTCAAACCTTTCAGCCCTGGGATTAATCTAGCTGCTCTTCATTGAACCGCCCATACAGTGTTCTAGCTATTCATTGTTCGGCCAAGGTTGATTTTGTGGCTTTAGTAGTTTTGTTTTCCCTTCACAAGCAAATGGTGTAAATTGAACTCAATTTAAAGACCTTGCTAAATCTGACCCATAGAATTATAGTGTGCTCACCCAGTTGAATCGAATCCTCTCCTTAGTTTCCAGCCTGTGTCCATGCTGCAGGGAGATTGATAACGTATTGAAGCCACTGACCTCCACAGCCCCCCTCCTCATTCCTCCTTGACTCCACACCAGCACCTCTAAAATAGAAATGGAAGTATTGATTCCGAAGGGCTTGTTTTCTTTCACCTAGATTAGAATGGAGTTTCCCCAAGCCCGGTTTCTGCACAGATTTTGTATTGTGTTAGCTTCCAAGCAAAGACTACAATGGCTGATCAAGTCACAAGGTCAGCCCGAGGCTTGACATCCGTGCATCGTTCCTGCTGCACTCCATTACTGCGCCCTCCTTGTGCTTGCTTCAGAAGAAAGTGGAATCAGGTGTTTGCCTGGATTTGAAATGTGTGTGCATTACCGGGTCAGTGATCAGAAAAAGCTGGGTAAAGTGCATCAATGGGAGGCAAATCTCCAGCTGAATGAGTTTCTGTTGAACAGTATGTGAGTATATTTGTGTGTTGCATATCCATGCATAGAACAAACACGCCTTCATTTTTTACATATACTTTGCCTGTATCTTCAACTCTATCTGCTGCTCATCAAACTGGGAGGTTCTCATACTATAATATAGTTAATAGTGACCCTGCTAATTAATATTGTAATACCTCCACATACAGTTATAATCAGCACACTGATGAAGGCACTAGCATTCTACTCGGAGGTTTCACCTTATCATTTTGATAGAGTGTTTGAGTTGTGGGTTATTTCTGTCTATTAACCCCAGTAGAAAAACAAACAACTGCACCTATACAGGTAGAATACACTTTATGGACCTAGGATACAGACTGCTCCACACAACACTATTCAAAAAGAAAAGACAAGTCCAAACTATATTAGCCAGTTAGTGAAATGGATAACCCACTTGGAAATCAAGAAGTGAATAAAATGTCGATCATCCTAAAATAAAATAGAGTACAAGATCAGGGATTAGAGGACAGGTGGAATTCGTTAAATTGATGCAGACAACAAAACAAAGTTAGAGCACAAGGTGAGTGGAATAGCATTATACCTATATTTAGTGGTATGTCCATTTTCTTCTTGTTTTGGTTTATAAGTGCAGATCAGAATTGCTAATCTGGAAACACTGATCATTCAGATGGAAAGTCCAAAATCAATAAAGTTTGACTGGCAAACATGTGTTTGTGAATATGAATAATTCAGACCCACTGTAATGTATTCCAATTTTTTTTCAATGATTTTTCTGTTTTGAAAGTTGTCAAGAACATTATTTTCCCCAGCCCTTGCCAGTGCAGTAGGAGCTGTCCTATCCCCAGTGGTGCTGAACGGTACAGAATGGCACATTAGCAGTCATTATTTTCCCCAGCCCTTGCCAGTGCAGTAGGAGCTCTCCGCTCCCAAGTGGTGCTGAATTGTACAGAATGGCACATTAGCAGTCATTATTTTCCCCAGCCCTTGCCAGTGCAGTAGGAGCTGTCCTATCCCCAGTGGTGCTGAATTGTACAGAATGGCACATTAGCAGTCATTATTTTCCCCAGCCCTTGCCAGTGCAGTGGGAGCTCTCCGCTCCCAAGTGGTGCTGAATTGTACAGAGTAACACATTAGCAGTTTCAGAAATACAAAAGTTGCTGGTCTCAGTCCTTGATCCTTGTGCTAAAAAAAGTGACCAAATTAAATTACAATTGATTGCCCCCTGTTGGTTTGAATGGGTATATACTGTACAAGGGCTCCCCATTTTAAATGCATACTTCCACATGTATCCTTCCTTATAAAATGATGGTTTTCTTTCAGTACTAACTAATAGGAGTAAATGTTATTTAGGTTTAGGGTTAATGATTTATTAATGGGTAGGCATAATATACTTTATCCAAAAAAAAAAACAAACTTACATACCTTAACTTAGGGGCTGGTTTTAAAAGTTTTTTTCTCTCTCTCTCCAAAGTGCATATTACTCCTCTTCTAAATATAATGAGAGTCTGAGGTTGTAGAACAAAGCATACTGTTTACAGATGCTTTTGATGACAAAATGAGGGTACTGTTAGTGTACATCATAGTCAGTGTTATAGCAGCAGTCTTTGCCAGACTGAGATTTCAGTGTGCATGTTGCTAGACGCTTGTTGAATATGCCTGCCTCCCTGCTTGGGGCAGATGCTTTGTAAATGTGCAGCTAGTGGGAAGATGCGTAGATTGCGTGTTATATCTGTAGTGCTGATTATCTCGCTGAAAGGAAGTATTCATATTTTTTTACAGTCAGCTAACAAATTGGTTTCTGTTTTCATGTGCGCATGATTTACTTGACATCTGCACAAATTTCAGCCTGGCAAGTTTCCATTTGTTTTCTCTCTGTGTGCACTAGTGCACAGATTATATATATATATATATATATATATATATATATATATATATAAAAAAGATCCTGTTTATATATATATATTTATATTTATATATGGGTTTTATATTCATATATGCAAATATATATGGTTTTATAGTACTTTAAACCAATAAGAATCATCTCTGGACTACTCTCAAGCCCTTTGTTTGAATGTCTTTATTTCTGGCTAGGAAACACTTCCTTATCCTAAACGTGATTCTGTAAGATCCTGTTTGCAGTGGAAGTTTTATTTTTAGTGTGTATATTTAGTGGAATTTGATATTTGTGCCAAAAAGGTTAGTGGGTTTTTTATTCATACGCAAAAAATATTGCAAATATTTATGGTTTTATAGTACTTTAAACCAATAAGAATCATCTCTGGACTACTCTCAAGCCCTTTGTTTGAATGTCTTTATTTCTGGCTAGGAAACACTTCCTTATCCTAAACGTGATTCTGTAGTGGAATACCCACAGTTCAAGTAATTGTCCTCTAAAGAGCAGTATGCATTATCAGGCAGTCCCATACTGTTCACTAATATCTCTGTCCTCTAAAGAGATCATATCTGGAGTATGCATTATCAGGCAGTCCCATACTGTTCACTAATATCTCTGTCCTCTAAAGAGATCATATCTGGAGTATGCATTATCAGGCAGTCCCATACTGTTCACTAATATCTCTGTCCTCTAAAGAGATCATATCTGGAGTATGCATTATCAGGCAGTCCCATACTGTTCACTAATATCTCTGTCCTCTAAAGAGATCATATCTGCAGAGTATGCATTATCAGGCAGTCCCATACTGTTCACTAATATCTCTGTCCTCTAAAGAGATCATATCTGGAGTATGCATTATCAGGCAGTCCCATACTGTTCACTAATATCTCTGTTCTCTAAAGAGATCATATCTGGAGTATGCATTATCAGGCAGTCCCATACTGTTCACTAATATCTCTGTCCTCTAAAGAGATCATATCTGGAGTATGCATTATCAGGCAGTCCCATACTGTTCACTAATATCTCTGTCCTCTAAAGAGATCATATCTGGAGTATGCATTATCAGGCAGTCCCATACTGTTCACTAATATCTCTGTCCTCTAAAGAGATCATATCTGGAGTATGCATTATCAGGCAGTCCCATACTGTTCACTTATATCTCAGAGTGAGAAGGATTAACCTGGCCACCAGTTTAATATCACCAATGATCTGAATGTATTACATTAGGAAACGGCTTTTGAGAATGAATTAGAGTATGTCTGTTGAAAACCGTTCAGGCTTTTGATTATGGGTCAAGACTAACACATCCTGTTAAATAACACTACTGTTTGAGTATAACTTGTGTCTGTGTAAAGATTAATACTTATTCAGGCTTAAGTGTTCATTTAATTCGTTCCACTGAAGGGATTCATACATTTTATACATCTTTAATGGGATATGTGATTCAGCTTGTAAACACTGAGATTTGCCTTTTGAATCAGTGCCTTTGCTTATTTCAGACCTGTTTTCAATCAATGTTTAAAGTCATTTTTATAAAGGATACTTTCATTTTAATACTCATTGGAATGAGGTAATTGTTAAAAAAAAAAAAAAGTTACAGTGGGTTGTTGGAAGCAAAACTTTTTGTCGGCAGTGACAACCCTTATCAGTCCAGTTGGGGAAAGGATAGAGGAGCTTCTCCTTCAGCTTCAAAAAACTTTTGAGAGTTGGTGCTCTGCCAGGAACCTGCCGCCCAACAGGGGAGGAATCGAATGCTGATTTGTTAGACAGTAAAGTCCAGGGTTTTCAGGAGTGGGAGCAGGGCACTGACAAATTCACAGCTCTCTGGGCAGCCAGCCAGTGATAAAATTCATGACCTCACAATTGAATTATCTATTGTGCCAGCACCAGCTGTGGAAGCCATGCTTTTAATTAAATATCGTAGCTGTATATAAGTCCATAGGCATGCCGAATTATCTTGCAGCCAAGCAGTGTTATTTGCAGTCAGAGCTTGGAGTGTTACTGCTGTAAGAAATCAGTAGGGGGGATTGCCTTCTCTCTCATTGGATGGTATACGTGTGTAACTGTGCCATTGGGTAGAATTAATTTACCCCAGAAGTGCATTGTATCGTTACAGTGACTCTTAAAATGTACAAAACTGAACAACAGTCGTGATGAAGACCATTGATGTTTTATGCAACGTTTGCATTAAAAATAGCACACCACTTTGATATATTTTTGGTATTTTGATATTTTATAAAAAATGCTAAAAGGGTAGCACAGCTATCATTAAAATTGAATGCGAGGGTTAGTATAGCCAGGCCAGAGTTTTGGGTTAATTGCGCCAGAACAGCATGTTAAAACAGCCGTGTTCCTGTAACGTACACACAGAAGACAGGGGCTTGCTTTGATGCCTCAGATGCCGGGTGGGTCCAGTGGTTCTGTTTTGTAGTTCAGATGACTGTTTTAGATCACTGAAAGGTTAACTTTGTTTAATTTTTCAGATGTGTTAAAATCTACTAATGGAGAAGGGTATCTGTGCATATGTGCAAGGCTATTATTTTATAGAGGTTAATGAAAGTGAGATTCTAATAATAATAAAAACCTTGGTGTGGTTGATTTGAAAAATGGGAATATGCTTTTGGAAAAGAGAAATTGCTTCTCAGAGGATCGATTCAGTTTGAACATGTGCCTTATACTGGCAGAAGAGAACCAGTACCGAGCAATACCCAGTATGACCAGACAATGGGATACATCCAGCAGACAGGTTGGACTACAAACCGTGATGCAATTCCTGCTAGTCCTCTAATTTAGATCACAAGGAGCCTCACGGTATCTGCCTTATGCTTCTCATACCCGCGCATGACGATTTCTTACAAACTTGGGGGTATGGCAAAGCTTTACCACCTGTTCTGCATGATAACAGTCCTGCACCACACACCGACCCTCTCCCCCCTCCCTCTCTCTCTCTCTCCATCTTTCTTTCTCTTAGCGCAGAAGAGATAGATATGGAGTGAAACACATTTATTAAAGTAGTAAATCTGTCCGTAAGGTTTTTCTGTTCCATACTCCAAACTCACTGTCTGATTTCGATTTCTCTCTATTGAAATACACATCTATTAAACGTTCAAGTCTGCCTTGCCTGTTTCTCCAGAATGTTGGTGTTTATTTATATATTTATATAAAACCCATTATCTGAAGCCCTGACAGCTTTCTGAGAATGATTTATTAGATGGCGAACGGCGTGAATTTCCATGCACTCTTATTTTCAAATTTTAAAGCAACAACTTCATTGTTGTGAGGTCTTGGGAAAGGAAACTTTTCCATCCCAGACTCGGTAAGATTTATGGCTTCCAGTCTGCAATGGAGCTGTTTCAGGGGGGTTCCTGTCAGTTAGGTCCCAGTACTGTACCTTTTGACGATGATCAATGCATGGCGTTGATAGCACCATACTGTACAGTGCACAGCAGAGTAGATACAAGTTAATTGCATAGCCCATTCACCTAACAGTTGTATCTGTTATCACCATGAACAGATATTCCTTTTCCTAGGAAATGTGTTTCACGGCAGGTATCAGACAGATATTGATATATTTCCAGATACTGTACATAATAAAGCAACATTCAGAAGCCATCAAAAACATTTTTAAAGACCTCAATAGGTGTACTCAAAGTCCCAAAACATTATGGCAGCAGCTCACATCTTATAGTGAGATCAGCTCAGCCTCAATACATTTGGTTTAAATCTCCAAATCACCGTGAATTAAGGGAAGCAGGTAGCTGATAATGATCACAGTCGTTTCTGGTGAATGGTTAGCTGCTGCATGCTGTACCACATCCTCCTCCTGGAGTTGCTGTGACCTGCCTGCTTCGCTGTGCCGCTGAACGGCCCTGAGCTTCGGTCCTTGCAGTCTGTGACACTAACCCAGATGCAGTGGGCAGATTTTCTCAGTGCTGCCCTTCAGATTTCAAAGTGCCCCCCTGGCTTCTGCAGCTGCCTGACCTGCTGCCCTGCATTGCCAGCGCAATGGATCTGCAGAGAGAGAGAGAGAGAAGGGAGGGATACTAAAGAGTTTACAGAATATAGCTCTGCACAGCATAGTAGATTACTGCACACATGTAGGTACTGTAAGCTTCATACTGCAGTCTACTGTTTAACGCCTTCGTTTATTTCATGAGGCTTGGCCACTGGATCAAGTAAGGCACATCCCGGTAATAATGAAAAAGCTAAAGAAATAAACGAAATAGCACTGTATGTGTTTCAGTTTGTGGAGCGTCACAAAAAACACTTTAAAAGCTTCAAATGTCATTTCCATGCTGTTTTTTGCTTTCATTTATTTATTGTAAATTTTAAAAAGTGTTTTTGAATAGTTCCTGCTTGCATTAAACGCCATTAGTATAGCTCCTTCACATTCAAAAGCACTGACTGGGTGTCTCTGTAGAGTAAAACTGAACCACCGGCCAGCCTACCATGTGATTGCAGGTCCCATGTTCTCCTACCATATGCCTGGAGATCTGCTCTCCGCTGCTGTCATTTTAGCTGGGAGACAGTCATAGCTTACTTTGATTCTCTAATTGCTTCCCTTGTAGAGTATTATAGATACAGAACAGTGGCAGCATGACGCACCACCAGTCAGAGATTATTGTTTAAGCCGCTAAGTACAGGGCACGCTCACTGAGGCCACCAATGCAGTAATTATGTCCTATCAAGTTGTCAAAGCTATCCGGTGCTCGTTAGCAGTATTAGGTTGCCTATTCAGAGCAGGAGTAATCTAGTCATCTAGGGGCTTTTTATATAAAAGCACGCTTATTTAAACCTCCTGGGATCTTTTCTTTAACCACTGGACCATCATGCCAGCTCCAGATCCATGTGATTGCCATTGCTGGTAAAGATATGGGTCTGCAAATGGTTCTGCTAGCTGGGGTTAATACCTTGAGGTTACTACCCTGGGGTTTGAATGGGATCTGAATGAGTCTTTCTTTTCTGTACGGGCTGTAGCTGGAATTCCAGTAGTGTGTTGTAACTCTGAACCCTCACACAGCCCATTTCCCTTCATTGACTCAGGTCCCTGCGCAGTCTATTGCTACCCGTCTTGTTTTTCTGTTTGTCCCCCTTGGCAGTCATTGCAGCCCCCCCCCATGCTTTAATGAATGGAGACATTAAGCCTTAAGCATCTTACATCTAAAATGAGTTGAAATGGCATTATGCACAGTCCATCCCTACAGCTTTCTGCTATGATATTATCTCGAGGACTTAGGCTAGCATTATCTCTCTCTCTCTCTCTCTCTCTCTCTCTCTCTCTCTCTCTCTCTCTCTCTCTCTCTCTCTCTCTCTCTCTCTCTCTCTCGTATACAGGGTGAAAAGATTATTCTTTTAAAAATAGTTTTTCCAGTAATAATTATTTTATTAGAGAGGATGTATTATGCAGTAAAGTTGGTAGTTATGGTTGTACACATTCAATTTTACCCTTTATAATATAATGGTTTTACCATAGTGGAGCTAGTAAAAGCATATTGCATGTATGTTGTGCACCCATGATACATACTCCTGCATGACGTTAAAGCATTGCAAATTGTTAAGCATTTGAGACCCTTATTAAATGCATCACAGAAGAGTGACTCACCAGCAAGATCACCGTCCACCTTTACCACTTTTGAATCAGGTGGGTTTTAATGTACAAAGGTTAATGATATGAGCCATTTCCCTATCCACGGTACCCAGTCCAATAAATCACTTCTCCAATCTGATGACTTATGATAGTGTGTCATAGTTGGCACACAGAAGCAAAACCGTCGGCAGCACACAAGCTTTGCTGCTCACACACTGAGTGTAATTACATGTTCAGAGCATCGCGCAAAATTAGGGGTTTATATTTGCCACTGATTGGTATCTGTGTTAAATAATATATCCATGTGGTTCTGCCCTGGTGCTCCATCCCAAGTTCAGAGTTCCATGTGCTTAGCTGACTGCCCTTTAAATACACAGTAAAGAGAGATCAAGTTAAATATAATGCACACACGTGGTTTGTTTGGTTATCTTGGGCTGGTCATTTCAAAAGCCAATTCGGTACAATTCGGATGCTCGGAGCAGGATAATAATCAGAGGATTGTGCTGCTTATTATTTGAAGCAACTATTTATAAAGCTTAACAAGAAAAGTGTATCGCCTGTGACAGGATCCATGCATATTAAAAACTTGCATACGTGTACATTAAAACCTGCATATTAAAAACTTGCATACAAGCACATTAAAACCTGCATATTGAGACTTGCATACAAGCACATTAAAACCTGCATATTGAGACTTGCATACAAGCACATTAAAACCTGCATATTGAGACTTGCATACAAGCACATTAAAACCTGCATATTAAAAACTTGCATACAAGCACATTAAAACCTGCATATTAAAAACTTGCATACAAGCACATTAAAACCTGCATATTAAAAACTTGCATACAAGCACATTAAAACCTGCATATTAAAAACTTGCATACAAGCACATTAAAACCTGCATATTGAGACTTGCATACAAGCACATTAAAACCTGCATATTGAGACTTGCATACAAGCACATTAAAACCTGCATATTGAGACTTGCATTCCTTGCTACATGTCAAGCTCAGCTCAGCATGGCCCGGTTGTTCCAAGTACACAACAATCTGTCCAGTGGGAGCTATTTATTCTCTTAATGAACCATGTGAGGCACACTGCTTTATTAAAACCTTCCTTAAAGAACAGCTTCCCTTGGACTGTAATAGCGACTCCAGAGAGGCTTATAAAAAAAATCTGTCTTTCAGAATGATCCCTTGTGATCCCTGTGGAATGAATGCCTTTGGAAGCAATGTAGTTCTACTGTACTGGTGTGATAAATAATACATTATATTGACTCAGCATTAGCCATAAAGCGTGTCATGCATTTTATTTTATTTTAATTATGTATTAAGGTTTAGCTATAATCTCTGCACTGGGGTTTGTCGTATCGTGTGTTTTCTGTAGCATCTTCCGTCTAATAAAATAATAAAATATTAGTGGCGCTTGAAAAATTAAGGCAAAGAACACCCCAGAGAATAAAAAGACTGGTCGAAACCATTATACAGTAAACAATACTCTTATGTGCAAGAGGTTTAATAATGAATGCTGGATCTGTTTTGTAGCTTTGTCGTCTTCTTGCAGTGCATTGATTATGTTAAAAGAAATTCTGTGGCAGGTGTTTCCATTTTCTAGTAGAAAGGGTTCTCATAGAATTATAGATTTTTACCTGGGGGTCGTTTAAATGTATGCATTTTTATTTTATTTTTTTGTATTTCCTATAACACCATTGAGTGCTTTATCGTGTTCTGGATGAAATGAATGTATCGCCCATAGTTTAAAATGTTTTAGGACACATTTATGTTCCTTTCTGTGATTTCACCATACTTTGCAGCACATTGCTATGCTTTACTGTGTATTTGATCATTGTATTTCAGATTGTGTTATTCCTTCTGTCTCTGTTCCGCAATGCTTTCTTTATGGTACTAGTACACTGGGATTATAATAGAGGGGGAAAAAAATTGACCTACTTTTTTGTACCAGTAAAACTATCTTAACCCCAGGCAGGGTTTAGCTTGGCGTTGTGGAACTCAGAGATACAGATTTAATTAGTATAGATTCCTGAAGCTTATGGTACCATTGATCAATCTTTGACAAAAATCAAATTGACTTGATGTAGGTTTTCTTGAACTTGCGTTTAAGAGTTTGAAATTCAAATCTAATCTTCAGTTTCATTTCCGATTTTATACTTTTCAATAAATATTACCAGTAGCGTTTCCTTTGAATTTTTTTTTTTTTTTTTTTTTTTTAAGAAGTAGCTACAAATGAAATTATAATCAGTTGTGTGTTCTGATGCTCCCGTATTGAATATGTGTGCAGAGTAGATAAGTGGATATTTAAGAACTCAGATCCTCTTAGAATGCAAAAGTAGAATTAATTCAAATGACATTTCAAGCTTCTTACACTTTAAGAAAAATAGCAAACCTGCTTTTTTTTCTTGCTCTGTTAAAATCTGAGGGATTTCAGTAATGAAGATAGAAACATGCCGTCCACGTGCTCAAGGTGACATTTCTAACAGAGCTCTCTGAGTGAACGTGACTCTGTATCTCGATGAATTCTTTGGTCTGCTGTTCGAAGCTTTTTGACTTGCATTGAATGTCTGTCGGGATACATTGTGCAAATATTTAAATTCTTTCTTTCTTTCATTGTCTGTCTTTCTGTATTTTGTGGTCCACTTTGTTTATAATAATAATAATAATAATAATAATAATAATAATAATAATAATAATAATAATAATAGCAGCAGCAGCAGCAGCAGTCCCAGATGTTTCAAGCCACTGTTAAATTACCTACAATTCTGTCTCCACTGTGTAATGTATTAGTTATTCCACCTCCTTATTATTGCCTATAATAATAATAATAATAATAATAATAATAATAATAATAATAATAATAATAATAATAATAATAATAATAATAATAACACACATAACTATGTTAGGTAAACAGATTTTGTCTTTTAGTTTTTAAAGGAGTGCTATGTGGTTCTGTTTTGAAGTTGTGGGTTAACCCCTGACTGTTAATAAAACATGTGGGTGGAAGAAGAACATCTTACTGATACACCACAACCCTATTCAATCTGTCTGCTGTAGGATGTCATGTTATTAATATTGCTTACTTTAGAGTTTCTGTCTCTCTGTTTCACTTCCCCCTCTCTCTCCCTCTTTGTCTCCCCCTATCCCCGTCTGCTTCTCTTCCCCTTCCCTCTCTCCTCTCAGGGTTGAGCAGTGTAGCAGGCAGTGTAGCAGTGTTTTTCGGGGTTGTTTTTGCTGACGGTGCATGCATCCTCGCTCTAGTGGGAGGAGAGCTATGGGATTGAGAAGCTGTCCTCGGTCCCCAAAGTGATTTTTCTTCCTAGCCTGCGTCTTCCTCCCTCCAAATAACCTTTCGGCATCACCCAGCATCTCTCATTTAAACTTACTGTACCGTCCGGCTGAATTAACACTGGATAAGGGTCTAAACCATATACTTAAATCATAACCCTAATTCACTGGGGGTGGGTGGGGGGTGTGCCAGTCTTTATTTAAACACCCACTGTTTCCTGAGTTAGAGACTAGAAGGAAAACTGTTGTGTAAAACCTAAAGCTACACAGATACTTCATCTTTGGGTTCAGCAATCAATAGTTTAATTATAATAATAATAATAATAATAATAATAATAATAATAATAATAGCAGCAGTCCCAAGTCAATCCACCCAGTAGGGGAGAATAGTGTGCTAACAAGGGACAAGCCTTGATGGGCTGAATGACTTTTTTTGGTTCCCAAACTTTTCTTATGTTCTTCATGTTTCAAGCCACTGTTGAATTACCCCTCTAATAAGACTAAAACCAATGAAGGTCTTTATAGAATTATTTGACCGTATGTTTCAACTGCGTATTCTGATTCAACAATGTGTTATATTGTTTTGAAAGGTAACAGTGTTGCCATTGTTGTGACAGCAGTGCTCAGTGTCTGTTTGGTAGGCACAGCACAAAACCGCTGCAGTCCTTGGGGGGGTTAACAAGTGAAACAAGATCTAACCGCCACTGTATATAATCTGTGTGTCTGTGTGCGTCGGGTAGTTTGAATATCCCTCTCTCTTTCTCTCTTTCTGTGTGTGTGTGTGTGTGTGTGTGTGTGTGTGTGTGTGTGTGTGTGTGCGTGTGTGTTTTCCTGTTACTCAGGGAGGCTGGCACTGAAAACTGGGACACACAAGGCTGCCAAACCCTCCAATCTCCTTCCATCCACACCAAATGTCTTTGCGATCAGATCTCCACCTTCGCAGTGCTAGCTCAGCAACCTAAAGATCTGGTAAGTTTGCGTATTCAAAATCCTTTTTTTTGGCTGCAGGATCTGTTTAAACGTGTGCTCTGTCCGCAGTGGAGTGGGTAGAGTGGGTGATTTGCTGCTGCTGTTCTTGTTGAGATTGCTTAGTCTTGTTTTGTTCTTGGCGATAGTTTTATTAACATTTAATTTGCCAGGGAAGGACTGGCACTTCAGGGCTCTCCGGGGGTACATCCTTTCCCTACATGCCGGATGAGCAGTGCAATGTGTTGGGGAAAAAAGCATTAGTGGCAGCTTTGCCGTTTTTTATCTGTCAAGGACATCAAGCAAGAGAACAAAACGAATGTGCTGTCTGTTTAAATAATTAACAAAAAGTTTCTTGGATGTGTGAAGTCTGAGCATGTACTTCACTTCAGGACTTAATTTAAGATTCCAGGTCACAATGTTTTAACCTTTTGTTTCTAGATTTTACAAATCAATCCTGACACTTTCATGGCATGGGTTTCCACTGATTGATTCTCTTATCCTTGCTGTTTGTGAGTAAAAGTGTGATGTTGGTTGAGTTTGACATTGAAAATAGCCTTGTCTTTATAGATAGGTAGATGGATAGGTAGGTAGATAACATGCATAATAATGTAAAACTCTTCAAGCAAGATAAAACCAGAGAAAAAGATTGCAGTGCATTTTATTAAAATAAATCTTCAATGAAATTAAGATGTGGTACTTAGCTTTAGTTAAGCTTAGTCATGACATTAATTAATTAACACATTCACAATAAATTAAACACATAGAATTTAACATTAATCTGGGTTGCACCTGGGTTATAACACTGTGTAACAATTTTTTTTTTTTTTTTTTTTGTTCCTGGGTAGTAAGTGTTATTTCCTAATTGCTTATGCCTCAAAAGTATAGAAAATGGCTATTATTCCCCACAAACTTTGCTTTTGTGACCAGGACAGTGATATTTAAAAATATCACTATTTCCAATGGGAAAATGGGCATGTGTGTCTTTTCGTTCACATAAAGTCAGAAAAAACTCACTTCTAAATCTTTTGTAGTCATCTTTGTATTACTTTAGTATAAATACATGTTAATTTGGATTCATATGTTGTTTTTTTCTGACTTTATGTGAACGAAAAGACACACATTTGCCCATTTTCCCATTGGAAATAGTGATATTTTGAAATATCACTGTCCTGGTCACAAAAGCAAAGTCTGTGGGGAATAATAGAATTTTCTATACTTTTGAGGCATAAGCAATTAGGAAATAACACTTATTACCCAGGAACAAAAATTGTGTTACATAGTGTAATCTGTCTATAAAAAGTGATTTTAAATGTATTGCTGATAATTACTGCTGGGGAACTTTTCTAATTGCAAGATGTGTTACTATGCATTAGATACACCTGTATAACACATTGGTGTTATTAAAAGTGTGTTAATATTGTTTAGTACATCCTCTGTAACACATGTGTCACACAAGCAATCACTGCAGGACACATTGAGCCTGCAAGGAGATACTCTGAGTCTTCAGAGTTGATAGAATCGGAGACTTTAAAAGTGAGGACTTTATACTAGCGAGGGAGACTGTAGTCTCCGAGAACACCACCTGCATCCTGTAGTTACAAGGTATATCCTACCTTTTTTAGTCCCCAATACCCTCTCTGTATACCAGTGGGTGCAGAGACTGCATTACTGTAGATGACTCTTCAATGGTGCTGGCGTGCTAAAGGGGAGCAGAGCTTGGGTTTGTATTTGTGTGTTTTTTTCACAGTCGAGTCTCTGCCCTGCCCCCCCCCCCCCCCCCACACACACACACACACTGCTTTTGGCCCAGTTTTTTGGAAGCCCCCCTGAACTCCATCACAGTGATTGATATGCAGAGAGGGCGAGCGGTAGGCTGGGAGATGGGAAATTGCCCTGAGGAATGAGCTTTAGTGGATCGAAAAACAGATGGACTTCAGTCACGAGCTCGGCCAGGCCATAGCTGCCACTCCAAGCAAAGCACACACACATAGTTTCAATCAATGTGTGCGAAGCATGCGTTCTGCAGAGTTAGTCTCAGCCGTATGCTTTCATGACACATTTACAGTGAACCCTTAATAATCCCTTTTCAAATTGTCAATTACAGCACTAGAGGCTAGTTGTATCTTGTGCAAGTACAGTTGGCAGAGGGCTGAGTGCTTCAGTGCTATGGAAAAGGGCAGATACAGCACCAGTATCTTTGGTACAGCAGCTGGACTTACACTATGCTTGCTGACATTTTTTATTTCTGCTCTTTCTAGACTGAGTGCCAAACCTTGACCGTCTTGAGTATAGATAGTGCCAGATTGCGTGTTACCAAAACAATTTGGGCACTTTAGATCTTGCATGGTAAGGTTGGGGTTGATCCTTACCAGAACCTGCCATGCTCATCACAGGTTTGATTTTAAACACCTGCTGATTACTTTATTCACGTCATCCTGGCATGCAGAGGAAGGCTTATTTATGCCCTGAGCTTACCTGCCCATCGCTCTGCAGCGAGTACACCTCCAAATATCCAAGCCAGCACACCTCCAAGCAGAGACTGCTGATTTCTGCAAGAGCTGAACACATTGGCAGTTACCCAGTTACTACCATGCTATTACACAGCTGTGCATTCCCTGTACTCTAACTCATATATAATGTTAGCACAGTTGTACCATTCTGCCATGACACCACTGGAGACTCCTTTATGCTGCCATTGCACCATAGCACGACAGCTGTATAAGTTTAAAAAGTAAGCAACAATGAAAATCCTTAACAACCTAGTATTTTACAAAAAAAAATGTATTTATATGTAGATTAATTTCGTGCATTTGTATTGCCACTGACGTTCCACTATATTGGTAGTCAAAGGTTGACATCCACACTCAGCACACCCATGGATAGTGACAGCGAGGGGAGTTTTAGAAGAGCTGGACTTGACATGTTGAACATAGGTTGTTCGTATAATGACGGGTTTCATGTATAGTTGTGTGAATCAGTATATGTAAGTAACTGTCTGCAACGCCCCTGGAAATCACAGTGAAGCGGGACCTTTGTTGCAGCTCATAGTTCTATCTTTAGCTCTGGATTCAACCTACTTTTTGTTCGTTGGCAAGTACAGCACAGCTCAGCATATGATGTTTTTAGCAAGGGTGCAAGAAGTCATTTAGTCAGGTCCAGTCACCTTAGAGCTAGCCTACAAATACAAACACTTGAATGCAGCCAAATGGAAGTACTGGATGCTATGGTATGGTCTTCTAGGGCTTCTTTGTGGTTAATACACTGCTAAGAAAAAGGTAATGTGTTTTATGTCTTTTAACATATAATGTATTTTACAACATGGAAAACCAGTGCAGATACATACAGCTGACCCTTCATATCCATGTATGCATCGCAAGGTACCTGAAAGGCTAAAAGGATTTGTAAGAAATTGAGAGTTTATCAGATTATAGATCAATGCAATTTGATTAGTCTTGTTCACTGTAGAGTGTGACAGAGACAGACAGACAGACAGAGAATCGAGTTCACAGTTGGATTTGTTTGCTCATCTCCGTGTGCGTGAATCTATGTTCTCTTCCTGTCACTGTGTTTGTCCCATAGCTGGTCATGATCATTAATATTCTGCTCCAGCTTGCTTCTTGACTCTTAAGAGCTCAGGCAGTATACAAGTCTTTGCTTTCCTTGTAAACAGTGAATTAGAATGAACAGCATTACTGGGACAATCAGAGACTGAAACTGCGATGCTGCCTTGCAGTTTCACAATATCATAAACTGTGAAGCCAGGCACAGCTCAGGTAGGAATAGAAGTGTGGTGCTGAGGTAACCATGGAATACACTTGTACTGAAAAATACTGAAACATGCCATCAGACCAAATGCAGCAAGGCTGTTAGGGATCAAACATACACCATTTTTGGAGGAACAGGTTACCAAACAGCATGCTTGCAAGGAATTAATGTTCCATTTTGTTCATTCATCAATGTGACCACTCTCCTTGTAAAGCAGACATCACCTTCCGTAGAGGTACTAGGGAGATGGAACAAAGCAATGCGTTTTTCAGTAGCTGAAGGTGAATGACTTATTGAATAGAAAGTGCAGGTATATTTACTAGAGAGAGAGCTCTGATCCCTCATAGAATGACAGCATGAGCGTTTATTAAAATGGGAACCTAACGTGGGACCTGTGACAGATGTATAAATGAACCAAGGCAGTGGAATCCCCAGATTCTCCTCCTAATCCCTCTTGAGACGAGAGGATCTGATTCGCCTCCCTGTACAGTTTGATTGAATTCTGCCAGTCGGCTTGTTCATTCATTGCACAGAATTGCGCTGAGAGGCCCCAGCCATGTTTAAAGGGAGTCGTATTTCATGTTGGGATCCTTACTGTGGTCACGGTCGTCTCTGGTTTGGATAACAACCTTTGATGGGGAAGAAGCGGAGTAAAGTGATACTTTATTACTGGCTGTCAAATGCAATTGGCTGCTAGGTTTACATAGCGTGCCAGGTTATGTAGATGGGCCTTTAGGTCTGTGGGAGAAGGCTTTTTTTTGTTCTGCTCCAAATTATTTTATAAGTATGAGCATTAAAAGCTGAAAACGAGTGATCGGTGTCTGTGTTCATAAGCTTCAAGATATTCTGCTGTAAGGTAGGTTTTAGAAATTTGTTAAATGCAATTCTCTGCTAGTATGATGTTTCTTTTACTTTACAAAATGGGGCCTCTGTTTTTATATTATATTATATGCATTTTATATAAAAAAAATTGTAACAGCTTTTAAAAAAATGCATTGTGGTAAAATACTGTGTGCAAATTACAATGGGATTCCACTGTTATTGCATGTGGGTATTCCATGCTGTGGTGCTGAGTATCTTTGAGATATGCAGGCTTGTTATCTGTGTTGTGGATCGTCTCGTATTGGGTGTATATCACAGCCTTTGTTACATGGTGTACACGGGGTCGGGGTCAATTCCTGTTTTTCAGTTGCAATTCTATTTCCAATTCCTTTTTAAAATCAATTTCCAATTCCCTTTTAATCAATTCCAGTAGATTATTGATCAAAATTGCAATTAGCAGTATTCTGTTAAACTGAGCTTCTCACAGTGGCAACAAATTAATCGTTAAATTGGCTTCAAATCAGAGCAGATGAACCATCGCAATTATTATGTCTCTAAAATTTCCTTGGATGGAATTGGAATAGGGAATTGATTTTAAAAAGGAATTGGAAATCGAATTAGAATTGATTTACACAAAGGTGATCTGACTTGGGATGTGCAGCAAAGGGTCAGTGCTGATGTTGGCTTTCATTGCAGGCTATGGGTCCTTCTGGAGTGCCCTCAGTCCCGCTAATGATTGGGTGTGCAATCTCATGCGTGGCCCTGCTCATTTTGTTGGCTGTTTATGTAGCTTTTTGGAGGTGAGTCAAACTGTTAGACCAGTTCAAACAGGTGGCTGGGGGATCCCCCCAGAATATACTGAAATGTTCTAATGCAACACATATGTTTAATGTATGAAAGTGGTCTTTCACTGCTGGGGTGAGAGGCAGACCTTATGATGCGTTTACTTTTACTCCAGCTTACCTTTCTTGTTTGCGATTTG
This sequence comes from Polyodon spathula, assembly GCF_017654505.1. Classification (NCBI taxonomy): domain Eukaryota; kingdom Metazoa; phylum Chordata; class Actinopteri; order Acipenseriformes; family Polyodontidae; genus Polyodon; species Polyodon spathula. The sequence continues at coordinate 6,299,073 of NC_054565.1, read as the reverse complement.
CCTTGTCCTCAGTTCTTGGCTTGAAACCAAGTTTAAAAAGGGCTCCCTGAATCAAGAACCTTCTTATTAGACCATTAGGGGTGGGCTGCCCTACTGAGGTCAGAGACCTGGCATTAAAACGGGCAGTAACATCATAGCATTGCATGGTAGAGTATGCATTGCATTCTCCCATGCCACAATAGGAAAGCACGTCCCTTTATCTTCTGAAGTACTTCTCCTGCTGGTAGTCATATTGTGCCAAAGTGTCTGTGGTCTGTTGTCTTTGATACAGGTATATAAAGTCAGAGCGGTCCATCATCTTGCTCAATTTCTGCCTGTCCATCTTGGCGTCAAATGTCCTCATTCTCGTGGGCCAGTCGCAGACTCTCAGTAGGGTGAGTTGGAACCCCTTTGCTTAGTTGTGGTTGAGAGCCGGTGTTTGTGGATGTAGTCATTGTGGGGAGTGACTGGAAGCACGGGTTACAGCCAGGCATTGCTCAGGTATGTCTTAAACATCCTTCCCTCCCCCTCTGCCTTGCCAGTTGCATTAAGCTGTTCTAAAGTGCGTGATGGCTTTGTGATGCAGAATAATTATTGCACTTTACTCATGACCTTCAGTTATTAGCCCAGGTCTCCAGATCTGAAAAGTCATTGCACCTCCAAGCCCTCTGGTTTTTTTAATCCACTTCTATCAAAATGAAATAAAAGAATCTCCTAGACTGTTAAGCAATTTCAGAAGAACAATTTCACAGGGCAAGGCACATGTGATAGCCCTGAGACCACCAACTTCTTTCATCGTGTAACGCATGATTTGAAACCCAGGTCTCCAGAGGGGAAAGGCTAGTTCTTTACCAGCCAAGGCATTTCATTTTAAAAGTCAATAATGCACGTGACGCAGCGTCCATTGCGTTACGCGTTTGTGCACGCGTAGACTTATATTTTCATGGAGTGTTAACCCCTACCTGCTTACCAACCTGCCTTGACCGCTGTCTGTCACGAGTAACTTAGTTTGCCTGTACAGCGTCTTGTCCTAAGAGCACTTTACCATGCAGATGTTACTCCAACACTAGGCGCCACTGGGACCAGCACTGTACCGGAGAAATGTCACCTCAGATGATCCCAGGTGAACGTCAGATCAGATAGATGTTGGTTGATGGAGTGGAACATATTTTCATCAGGCTGTTAAGTGCACAGTACAGCACATTACATCCATTTGGCAGCTTTCGCTTTTCCAGATGCTTTGAGGAGCCAGCTTAAAACCCCTTTCTGGCTAAACCCTAAGTTGAATTCTGTAGCAGTTAGTTGGAGGTGGTCATCTATCAGAAAGCCCCAGATCGCTGTTTAAAATAGGGGGGCAAGGACATCTTTCAGTTATTCATGCTTTAGTGCTCTGTCTGTCACGCATTAAAAGGCTTTCAGAGTCGAGTCTGACTAAAGACACTGAGATGTTTGTTGTTATGTTGCTTTTTTTTCTTTGCATCCAGACCAAAACCCCCAAACGTTTACCAAAGTAAAAGCATAGCAAAGTGTAATACAGCATTGTGAAAGCATGGTAAAGCAAAGGTAAGCATTGTAAAGAACAGCAAGGTATGGTAAAGCTGATAAATAAACAAGGCAAACCAGGGTACACTATGTTAAATGCAGATTATAACCATGGGGAAATCATGGTAAAACTGCATAAATATTATGCAAAAGGTTTATAAGGGTAAAGTTGGTGCTGTAGAATTGCCAACAGTACACTTTTTTCTTATTCAGCCACAGAATGTTGTGTCCCGTACCCAGGCATGTGGAGGTCCGTGGGTAAAGCTTTTCAATACTGCACCACTTGGCATTGGCTCACCTGTTGTAAAAAGAGCAGCTTTTGGGTTTGAACTTGTCCTGAGAGTAAAACCGCAAGCTGTCTGCCTGGCTTGTGTTGTCCGCAGGGGCTGTGCACGATGACCGCCGCCTTCCTCCATTTCTTCTTCTTGTCCTCGTTCTGCTGGGTGCTGACGGAGGCGTGGCAGTCCTACCTGGCCGTGATTGGAAAGATCCGGACAAGCCTCATCCGCAAGCGCTTCCTCTGCCTGGGCTGGGGTGAGGGGAAGACACGTCCTGGCTTTTGTTTTTCATGTATTTATTTACTGTGGTGCTTGTGAAGGACCCACTGTACAGTGTGCAGAGTCAACTGGTATCTTGACTTATTGGGGTCTGCTCAACTGACCTCAACAGCAGAGGATCTGAATCTGCCACTGCATGGAAATTTCCAAATGTTTTTTTACTGTATATGCCAAGATTATTGGAATCAAACAGGTATCACTGGGTATGGTTCTCTTACAAAAAAAACAGCATTGAGCATACGTGAAGAATCTGAACAATAGTGGGACTATTTTCTTGTATGCATGTTTTCTTTGAAAGCTCATGACTTCCATATCTTGCAAAAGATACGCTGGCTTCCTAGCGATATTTAATTTGTGAGCTTGATCTGCACAATGTTAATTACTCGAACATTGCAGAGGAACCTCATTAGTTATAGCAGAGTATAAATCTGGCTGTTGAAATGAAATGTAATTGATGCTGCCAATCAATATATAATGAAGTAACTTTACCTGACAGCGCGAACGCATTAGGAAGTTCTCTGATGCAGAAGGAAATGTAAATTAGAACTTGGATGTGAAACTACTGAGAAGTAAAGGCATGCATTACCAGAAAGTTGGCTATTGAAACCTGAGAGAAGTGGTAACACTGTAAATACTAATACAGCTACAGTATTATAAGAACATGTAACTAAGGCTTCTATTAGGAACATTATAATTACATTATTACAGGACGCAGTGGTTTAAAATCATTGCAGTACACTGTTATTACTTGTTAATAATCTTCTAACCCTTCTATAACACATGTGTATACAGTTTTGTATAAATCCTTAATTGAAAGTGTGACCAGAAAATCGATACCTTGATATATTGACACTTTTTTTTTCTTTTACAGCCAACAAATCGATACAGGGAAACAGCTTAAAAATTGCCTTAAATTGCCATGAAATCCAGTAGAATCTAGCCTGTAATAAGAGGACTCTTGTTTTGTCGTCGCTGTCCTTTAGGATTGCCTGCGTTGATTGTCGCTGTGTCTGTGGGGTTTACCCGAGCCAGGGGATACGGCACAGCTAACTAGTAAGCCCCATTTGTTCATGTTGCACATTATGAAGAGACTCTATGAGTTATGTAACCGAAGAGCCATCGAATCCAGTATGAAAGGGATATTTTATAACATGTTTGCCTTGTACATGTTCCCCATTGCTGTTTCTGCTTAGATATTCACCAGGCTAACTAATCTAATGTCTTCTGAAAAGACTCCTGACGTGAGCATAATTTCTGCATCTATGGCAACCTTGTGTTAGTAAACAGAAACTCTGTATATAAAGCCACGGCTGCAGTGAGGTCAGAACCTGCCCGTGCACAGCCAGTCACGGCCACTTTTCAAATCAGAGCTTGGCATGACTGTCTTACAGCTTGAACAACTGCTCTTGGGAATGGCATCATTAAAAGCAGTCTGACCTTGCTGTGTTTCTCCTGCTGTTTTCCAGCTGCTGGCTCTCCCTGGAGGGTGGTTTGCTCTATGCGTTTGTTGGCCCTGCAGCAGTCATTGTTCTGGTAGGTTTAAAGCTGGTCTGAGTCTTCCATGGGGGTCCATATCCACTGTTCTCCTTGGCTGAGGGAGCAGCGGGAGGTTCTCACACTCACTAAAAGTGGTTTCTGCTAACAAAATATTCCTATTAATCTTGCCCTGCCGTGCACTTTCGTTATCTCAATAGGTCTCAAATGTGCAGTTTCGGAATATTTAGCATAACAATGTAACAGTAATTTGCCTTAAATCTGCCTCATTTCATTAAAATTTGCTAGAGGTGTCTTCTAATAAATTATTCATATATCTTTTACAAATTCTACAAAACTCAAATGTAAGAGGCTTACAAGTGAATATGGTAGACACACCTTCTCCCAAACCAGCAAACTCTGCAGCCTGCAAACAACCCTTCTTTAAACAGCCAGATCAACATGCGCAGTGACTAAAGAGCAAGGCATACCCGAATGCATGAGCTCCCAGTGCAACCACATGTAAAGATGCCATTCCAATGTAATGATTATTTTTTTTAATTCAGTGTTTGCTTTAATAGTGTTTCAATTACTCTTCGTTTTTTTTCTGTCAACACTCCTGTTGTCACCCCGAGACAGCGTAGTCAATTGCATGGGTCCCAAGGGGGCTGTGGAGGAGGTGCTCCTGTCAGCGTAATTGAATTGGAAGCATCCCAGCAGCGCTTCAACAGCCTCTCGCTTTCTCCTCAGCGACTTTCCAAGTTTACTTAAATAACGGGCTGGTCTTTGACTGGCAGCTGTCAGAGATGGATCACATCTCGTCTGAGGGAGGCTCCTGTTGGCAACAGCCTAGGCCACATCACTTCCAAGAATCACCTCTTGCCCCGGTCATCAGAATAACCTGCATTTTATTTTTGCAAATTTGCAATGCAGGAATATGCAGAATATTTTTAAATGGTTGACATTTGCAGTAAAACAGTGGCAGCCAAAGTTGGTCCTTCCAGTCCTGGTCTTTGTTCTAGCCCTGTATGTTTAATTGACCCATTTAAACCTCCATCCAAACCCTGAAGTAGTTAATTATATATTTGTACCTGTTAAACCTGGAGTGGAACAGTATGGACCGTGATTGGACACCCCAACAGTAAAACCTCTATTATTATTATTAACTTATTGGGACCAGGTAGGGAGGGCGTTAGATGATATACTGTGAAATAAACTATGAAATTGTTTAAATGACTTTACCAATCAAGAAAGGACATAACATGACATAACATAGAGCAGATTGAGGGCAGAAGAGCACATCTTCCTTGACAAGTAGGCTGAACTGGGCACTGCACACAACAGGACAGGTTCACTACGAGCTATTCAGAAAAACTCTGATGCTCTGATAAACTAGGCTATTGCATTTTTCAAAAACTGTGTTCTCTTTGTTCCTTTGTTAGGTTAACATGCTGATTGGGATCGTGGTGTTCAATAAGCTGATGTCTAGGGATGGAATTTCAGATAAGTCCAAAAAGCAGCGTGCTGGGTAGGTCCAGAACATGAATTAAAGCAGGTTCATAGTCTGAACAGCACTGTGTAGATGCACTGTAGCTAATCGAGATTGTGAATGAGGGCTTCCAATATCCAGTGTCCCTCTCAAACATGTGGGTTTGTTTGTTTTTTTGTACAAAAGAAAACAATTACCAGTAATTCATCCGCAGCTTTTGAAACGGCCCTTTTTAATTAAGGAAAGGAATTCGAAATTGGCACTTGCGGTAAGAAATGTGGATGTTATTAATAGTTGCCTAATGACAGCTTGAATTAACAAAAGAGATTATTATTTTTTATTTTGATAATTCTTGGTAACGGTCATGTGCTTTTGGTCAGTTTTGCATATCTATAGATACATCCATATCATTTTACTGCGTTTTTTTTTAAATTTTTGATTCAATGCTTTTTCAACCTCAACCTTTTTAAAACAGCTGCAGTCTCGCTTTTTTCTGAAGTGGACAGGACAAGATTCTCTTCTATCTGATGAGGGTTACTAAGATTTGTTTGCTAAAATGAAAATGACGATTTCAGATCCTGGATATTTCAAACCCCTCCTGTGCAGAATCCATGTGTTAATACCTTATAAGTTTCGTTTTTGAATACGACTAATGTAACCAGTGTGTTCGGGAGCTGCAATGGTTAATCTCACATTTTGCTGTACAAATCCAGCAATTTTATGATATAAAATTAGCTAGAGCTGTCTGAAATGGAGCAATCAGCTGATTATAATAATCAAGGCGGGCGTGGCTGACAGCGGGATTGTAAATCATAATGAAGAGCTGACTCTGTGTGTTGCGTTAACTGCGATACGCAAACATTAGCTCTCAAGAGCTCGGAAAGTGTGTGCCTCAGGGTTAAGTGGAAATGATCAGTGTTATTTGGCGCATTGTTGTTTAGAACACCAGTGTATTAAACTTGATGCGCTCTGCCATTAGCAAATATTGCACGAGAGTATAAAACCTTACCTTTGTGCTACCGTTGTACAAGGCATTGCATTGGCATTGTATTGCCACTGCTGCATTTGACTTTATTTGGTAAGGATTGATATATTGTTAGAGTACGTGACTTTATTTATATATATATAATAGATATATATATATATATATATATATATATATATATATATATATATGACGCACACGTTTGACAACATGCTCTTTAAAAATGTTGTCTCTCTGTGATTTTCTCTGAATAGGACTTGAACAGGTTCCAGGCTTTCTGATGTTAAACATCTGTTGAATTACTAGGGCCGTCTGCGCTTCCAAACCATTTAGGTTCTCCATCGAGCCTCAAAGCATTCGAATCAGATGCCTGATTATTTTTCCAAAGTTCAGTCTTATTTGCTGGAAGTTTTCAATTAAAGCAAAGCCTTTACCCAGGGGATCCGGTGATAGACAGCCCAGTAAGCCATTAAATGTCAATGCAACCTGTAATTCCCTGAACTGAGTGCGCTGTAATTTTGGATAACTGCGGTTCTCACAACAGCGGATTGGTGATGCTTCTGCCTGACAGTTTCAGAACGCCTAAGGGTGGTATAAAAAAAAAACAGTAATATCAACATCAAAACAACTGACTGCTATTCGTTGGCACAGTATATGGTGCAGGGGAACTGGATTTCATTAATAATACAGATCTCTGGTATTTGGTTTGGAACTGTGGGCTCAAAGACCCTGATAGCCAACAATAAGTTCCGTCTCCCGTGACCCAAATCAAATAAAGATTAGGCTAGATTCTCAAAGTCGTTTGCTCCAAATTCTCACTAGCACATTTTCTTTAGGAAGAGAAAAGCCAATTGCAATTCTAAAATTAATTAGAAAAAAAAAAAACTAGCTTCAGGTTATTCACAAGCCCATTTAATTAAATGTCTGAGTTGTTAATTCCTGGTTTGTGCATTTTCTGGTGTGAATAGTAAATAGCTTTGAGAAGTTATCTTATGCAAGTAATTATAACCCTTTTGTAAATGTTAATATTAATATTTCAAAATGAAGTCTAAAGCTTGTTGGGGGGGGGGGGGGGAGCTGTTGTGGTAAAAGTTGCGACAGAAATGTTTCTCAATTAGGGTGTGCTTGATTGTTAGACAGCGAGGTGTCTGAAGTTTACTGTGACCTCTCTTATCCCTGAATGATACCATACTGGACTGCCCCTGATCCTGAGTTTTAATACCCTGCCACTTCGCATTGCAGTGCAGCCTATGACTATCCCTCACCCAAGAACTTGCATTAAGATCTTAATCCTTGCAGCTCCCGTGCCACGCCTACTGTAAATGCATGCTGATGAGAACAAAGCATTCTAGCAGAATCTGTAGCCATAGCACTCGTTACATTTTCTTGACTGTACTCCTGCTCTCTTTCTTGCTGCTTTCTGTTTTCTTGCCTGCCTGGGTTTCTCTTTATTTCTTTTTTTTTATTTTCTCTCTTCTTCTTTCCTTCTTTTTTTTGCCTCATGTTTTTCTTTCTTTTTTCTTTTGTATAATTTTTTTTTTCAATTGTATTTATTTTGGGCTTTTTTATTTTGTTCCGTTTTCAAGTCAGGCGATCGAACCCTGTAGCCGACTGCGTCTCAAATGCTCCAAGTGTGGGGTTATCTCGAGTACAGCTCTCTCCTCCACCACCGCCAGCAACGCCATGTTAGTCCCATCCCATGTACTCAATACCAGTGCCAGTACCGTAAGAATGAGCACCTCTTCAAAGAGCCAACTCTGCGTTCTCTTTCTGCAAAGAGCCTAAAGCTGATTGCGCATCGCCCACGCCACTTACTCTTGATCTGTTTGTTCAACCTGGTTAAAGCAGCGGGGAAATTAACATTGCTGGGAACCCTGAAGGGGGCGTCACATTGGCTCTGACGCTTCCGGGTAGTGGGGTGGGAAAGCGGCAGGGACTGCTTCTCCTCATCGCGCAACAGCGAACCTTACTGGTCAGACACCGAGCGCATTCAAAGTGGATAAGAGGCCGGGCTGGTCTGTGTTCTCCGGGATCGGTAGCCCTGTCTGCCTCTGCTCTGGATTGCTCGGTGTAAAAGCGATTCTGGCTTTAGGGAGATCGGAGGACGCTCACACGCCCTCGGAACATCTGTGTGGGGACCCGCTGCTGTGGGGAGAAAAAAAACCAAAACATCATTGGACTTTCCAAATTGGGGGAAAATAAATAAAAATAATAATCGGTCACTCTAAATTTAACAGATCATTTTAAAGACAATTTTGGTGAAATAAATCAGATTTGCAGTTTGTGAAACGCTTTTAAAAGTTTGTTTTCATTTGTTAAAGACCCGTTTAACCTAAGAGAGTGTGTTTCAGCAACAAACAAAAAAACAGTGCTTCAAACAGGCATTCCTGGCAAATCACTGTTAAAAGTGTTGTGAGCAGGATTCACACATTGTACTTAAAGAAAAACTGAATTAACTGTCCACCAAAAGAATAAACAGTGGTGGCTATTTATAACAGATGCATCTTAATATAATTTTTGTTATGTATGTACTGTTGGTGCATCCATATAGCTTTAGGATCCCTTTATGGGAAAATGTGCTAATATTGATTTAGAATAAAAAGCTTTAATAGGACTAGCACAACTCTTTTACTCTAGAGATCAACTGACCTCATAACGTATTTTTTGTTTTCTAGTTTGCCATGGCTCATATATTATTAACAAATAAAAAAAAAATATATATATATATATATATATATATATATATATATATATATATATATATATATATATATATTATATATTATTATTATTATTATTATTATTATTATTAATATTATTATTTTAGAGATTATTGCATCACACGTGTATTGCTGCGTTAAACAAATGAGAAAATCTGAATCTCAATGAAGAATGTTTAACAGTCCCTTAATTAATTGGGACTCATGGTGCCTCGCAGATTGCTTTCAGCTGGCCAGCACTGTGGAAAGAAAAGCAAGGTTTTTCTTTAAAGAGAAAAGAACCACTTGGTGTTCCTTTGGTTCTTTTGCACGTTGAAACAAAATACATCCACGGATAACTGTCTTCAAAGTAATTGTTTTAATGGTGATGAAGCTTAGTGTGAACCCCCGTGGAGAACCTCTCTGCGGTTTTTAATGCAGGCTTTCCTTCAAGACGCTATGTTTAGCTTGATAATGGCTGTGCTTAATTTAGCAAAGTCAAGTGAAATCCTGCATCCTGCGCTCCACCCTCCCTCACCACTGCGAGAGGAAATCGCGGGATGCACCAGAGTGATGAAGCCACTGTTTAGTCCCAGCTGCATTAGTATCATGAGCAAAGGTTGCAGTTTAGACCACTGTGCATGTGCACTGTCCCTTGAGTGGAATGGATTGTCTAGCCTGGGCGACCCTTTTGTGGTTACTTGCTTGATAGGTTAATAGTTATTACACCCCATGCGAAAGCACAGTGAAGCAGGCATATACTTATAACCAATTAGCAAGAATATCTATATATATATATATATATATATATATATATATATATATATATATATATCTATATATATATATATATATCTATATATAGAACACCTCAATATTAAATATTCTAGTGCAAAACAATATAAGAATACAATGAAACCATTAGCACTACATCCGCAGCCGTTTGTAGGAAAGCCACATGTTAAGGGAACAGTCCAGTGATCAGGATCCCATTCACATTATCCAAAATTGCATGCTTATTCCGGAAAAAAAAAAAATCGCAACAAATAGAAAGAGTGTAACCCGAAGAGCACGAGCTGTCTTTACAGAGCTGGAAGTAGTTGGTATTTCAGATTGCTGTAGAACAGTCTTAAACTCGGTCGTCTCACTGTGTCCGTTTGAAATAAAAACACTTTTTTAATGATTTAAAAAAAAATGATAAAGTGAAATTGATTGGAATCAGTGCCTACAGTTACATCACACATTGGATTTACAATTAAATCTCAGTGTACATGTTTTTAAATTCACCACTTAAAAAAACAAAAAACAAAGTACAGCTAGTTTACTATAGTATACTATTGTATTTCATAAAGTATTCTGTAGTATTGGCCACTACTATATGTTTTTCAATATGGCAAACTGGTAAAAAGTGCAGCTTATCGATTTCGATATTCTAGAAATAGAAACTGACTAGAAATGCTGTGTCTGTTAATGATTTGAAGGTAAGAATTAAGTTAAAGAACTAGTGTCCGTAAAGGTTTATTATCCAGAGCTTCAAGTCCTGGTATCTTCATTTGAACTTTTTAGACATGCTTAAAGACTCCAGTCTAATAGCAGTGTTTTCCAGCTCTGTAAAACCACCCCTCCCCCTCACTGATCGCAGTGTCCGTCCCTGTCAGTCTTCATGTATTTAACTTTCTTGTGTGTCATTTACTCAACCTCTTGTGCAATTACAAGATTGTCTTTACTTTTTAAAGTAAAAATCCCAGTTGGCTCACTAGTGCAGTAGCCTCTTGTTGCCTGTGTGTAAATGTGTCTGATGTACCTCTTTGCCCACTCCCCTCTCCCCAGGGCGTCTCTCTGGAGCTCTTGTGTAGTGCTCCCCCTGCTGGCTCTCACCTGGATGTCAGCCGTGCTCGCCATGACAGACCGGCGTTCCACCCTGTTCCAGGTTCTATTCGCTGTCTTTGATTCGGTGCAGGGCTTTGTCATTATCCTTGTGCACTGTGCCCTGCGCAGAGAGGTAAACGCGCGCTCTTTATACTGCCTTATTCCAATAACTGGAAGAACGTTTGTTGTAAAGCTTCTTCCATGGTCTTAGTTTCTTGCAAGTTCTGTAACATTAGCAGTTTGATTTTTCGCTTTACAAAAAAAAAAAGTTGTTGCAAACTTGGTAAATGCTTGGCTAAAAAAATTGTTGCAAACTTGGTAGGTGCAGGATGCTGTGAAGAGCCGCATGGGGGTCTGTAAGAGTGAGGAGAGCGAGAACTCTCCCGATTCCTGCAAGAACGGCCAGGCCCAGATCATGGTGAGTCCCCTCCCTACCACGCACCCTCACAAGCAGGGCCAGACCTACAGCTCCTGGGGAGAGGCTCCCACACACAGGGGGAGCTGCAGCTTTGGGAAAGGGGTTCTCTAACCACGGACTGCCATTTGTAGAAAAATAAATAGGTATACTCAAAAGAAACAGGCTTCAGCTGTGGCGCTGTGGTGCGTTTTGGATTCACGACTGTAACGTGTATTGTTATCCTTGGGTTATTACTGTTTTTCTAAAATGTATGAGTTAATTTCTATCTATCTATCTATCTATCTATCTATCTATCTATCTATCTATCTATCTATCTATCTATCTATCTATCTATCTATCTATCTATATATATATATATATATATATATATATATATATATATATATATATATATATATATATATATATATATATATATAATCTGTCTAACCATGGATTATTATTAATAGTATTATTATTTATTAAGTCACTGCTATGTTTGTTATTCTATGGGGTATTTAAGGATTACTGTAGGGTGTTTTCACTTCACAACCCCCCTGATAGGCCCCCTGTGTATATAGATCTATGCTTCCTACAAGACACAGAGCCCACTTGGAGGCAGTGTTCCATATTAATCCATTGATTCCGCTCCAGCTTATTTCTAACTGGCTTCCTAATTGTCACCCCACACACACTCAAGGCATTGTATCTCACTTGGTGGTTTAGTGTCTGAGGTGTTATGACATGATGGGATGGAAAAGAGAAACAGGTTTAATAAGAGCAGAACAGAAACCAAGCTTGCGTTAAATTTAAAGAAGAAAGATGTCACACTTGAGCAACCCTCTAAAATGATTTGTGCATAATGCCAGAGGATAATAGAATACGTTTCTATTCAAGCCTTGCGTATTAATATGATTCTCTAGCATTGGACTGTCACACTGTAGCTTGCCTTGGGTTTTAAAGGAGCGCTGTCTGTGAGTGCAGGCCACTGGCGTGAGTCTTTTATTGTTCTGTTCTCTTTTGTTTTGTTTTTAACTCTCTCTGCTGCCTTTTTATAGACAGATTTTGAAAAGGATGTGGACCTGGCTTGTCAAACAGGTAAGATGACAAAGCCACAAATCTATTACGAAAACCATTTGAATACTTGGCATTCTCAACATAGTTTAGGGGTTCGCAACTCCGGTCCTCAAGGCCATTCCACATCAGGTTGTAGAGGTTATCAATTGACTAGCTAGTGGATTGAATCCTGAATAGATATGTAGTTGGTTCAATTAATAAGGGTATGGTTGTAACAAATGTCTGGGCTGGAATGGCCCTTGTTGTGGACAGCATGCATAGTTACAGGTATTGAATCTTGATCCAAAGACTGTATGTTCCTGATTATTCAATTGAGTAATCCAGAGCTTTGTTGACCCCAGGTTTTGGTTGGTTGAACTGTAGTTGTTCACTCAAGTAGTTAAGGATCTGGCTGGAACAAGATCTTGGTTTGTAATGGACCAAAAGATGAGAGTTAATCAACAAAAGCATTATTCATTTCCCAAGCGTATTTATTACCTAGTGTAAATCCCATTTTACTAACATGAGATTTCATTGTTATACTAGACCAGGGTTTTTAAGCCATATCTGAGCTTCACAGCTTAAGGGAAAAAAAAAAAGTCAACACAACATCCACTCAGCCAAGTTCTTTCTTTTTCTTTCTTTGACGATGGCTTTTATTCTTTCTAGTCATTTTTAAAGAAGTGAACACGTGCAACCCTTCGACAATCACGGGCACGCTGTCCCGAATCTCGTTGGACGATGACGAAGACCCCAAACTCCACACCAACACGGAAGGCCTCCACTTCTCCAGCCTGCCGGGTAACATCCCCCCTCCTAACATCCTGGTCCAGGTCCCGCAGGTGACTGGCTTGAACGAGCTCAACGAACAGACCCTCAAGAAAGATGTGAACCTGGACCCGCGTGGGCCCATGTACTCATGTACTGACAACCATCTGCGTTCATTGGAGCTCAATTGGGCCAGGCCTCAGGAGGCCAGCTCGGAAGGGGACTACATGGTCCTGCCCAGGCGGACAGTCAGCCTCAAGCCCTTCTCCAAGAATGAGGGCAAACCGCTCAACATCAAGATGGAGCACCCCACCCAGCTGGCCCTGGGCCAACGGCCGGCCGAGACGGACATGTACCCCAATTTCGTCTCGGTGGACCACATCAGCATGAACCTGAACCAGTCCTATGGCACTCTCAAGCACCCCCACGGGCTGCAGTTCAAACAGCACCCCTCAGTACGGCAGATCCTGGCCTCAGAGCTTGGGGACAAGAGCAGGACCATGCCCCGGGGCAAGGGAGGCTCCAGCCTGACCGGGGGCTCCTTGGAAGTAAGTAGTAAGAGGCTTAAAGAATCGCTTCCTAAGCAGCGAGTTATTTCATGTCACTCTTTCGTTATGCTGTGTAGAACTTTGGTTTGCTGTTCCAACATTACTGTTTCTTATGCAAATAATTAGTTTTAGTTTCAGTTATGATGGGAAAGACGTCAGATCTGGCTCACACCATTGACTTCTTCCATGTGCAATAGTCTCAGAATATGATGATGGAAGACACCTTACTTTCTTAGGTTTGAAAACTGGGGTAAAAATAAGACAACCCATCAAAACACAGCAGTTAGTGTGGTTAAAGAACAAACGTGTGTGCATGAGGAATTTCAAGCAGGGATTCAGGAAACTAAATGACAGCATGTGATAACCGCTTGGAAGTAATTCTTTAAGGCAGGGAGGGGAAGAGGAGCATTGTAAGAATCTGGGGTTGGGCTCAGCCTGTACACCGCAGTATGAGCTGCTGGCCTGCAAGGTAGGTCCTCCTCCGGCTACACATCACTCGCCAAGGTGAGGCTGGAAAGAGCATTGCTTGTTTTTAAAGGGTGGTTTACTTCACTGCTGCTCGATTAGAACAACAACAGAAACAGGCTAAAGAAATCTCTGCTTTCGGACGTTTCCCAAATCGAAAGGGGTAATAAAGGCTGTGAGGCGCTGTGGTGTTGTCAAGGGCAGGATAAAGAATTGAAGTGTTTTATATTACAGAACTGAGGTCAATTTATACCGTGGATCAGCTGCGGGCAAAGTTGTTACTGGTTTCTACCGTCAGTGATTCAGCACTTTAGTGTGGTCACAGAACAAATGTATGTGCATGGGGAATGGACCTCAAATTACCTTGAAAGGCAGCTGCACTTTTACGTGATTTTAGATCCATTATCTCCTAGTTTGATCAGTGGAGTGCAGAAGTTATGAGGTACTGTACGTATGATGAGTATCTAATGAGCTGTTTGACTGTGACCCCCCTATAACTCAAGGCAGTTGTCCTAGAACTGTTATCCATGTCTGGTTCTTCACATCAAGGCTTACTTACAGCAGCACAAGTCAGGTGGCAGATCCGTGTGATTTGCAGAAGTAGTCTGCAGCCAAACATGTACAAAAAACCCAAGCGGCCACGGAAATAACATGACGGTAATAAGTTTTCCACTTTATCCTCGCTTTAATTGGAAGGCTGCAAGTCTGAACAGAACTCCAAAGTAATGCCCTCCTTGCTCTCACGTCTCCAACATGAATCACAAAGCTAGATACCTTCTCGCATCACGGAGAGGGAGCAGGGTGTTGGTGGAATCAATGTGTTTCTATCCAATCTCTCAGCAAGATTACAGCCTGAGGTGTTTGATCGTTGAAGGTAAGTGTGATAACTATTGAGTTGCCAGCATCACACTATCAGTATAATTGGATGGTATTGGAGCATGGAGTCAAGGCCTGATATGGTTTATAGGGTGTATTGGAGAGGTTTTTTTGTTTGTTTTTTTTTGTTTTAATATCCATGGGAATTACTGTTTTTGATAATCTCTTCTTTTCCTCCAGAGAAAAAGAGTACGGTATTCTGACTTGGATTTTGAGGTAAGATAAAACTGAAAGTGATTCATGAAGTGTGATAGAAAGTTTTTGTTGTTGGGTGATAGATAAGTTTTCCAGAGCCCCGTGAAGATCTGATTCTATTTTATTTTATTATTATTGAATCCAACATATCTACCTAGTAAAGCTAAAAAAAAAAAAAACTAAAACACTTTGCAATAGGACTTTAATTTAATTAAATTTAATTACTCTTTGAAGATGCATACACATCATCACTCTACCTGCATGTGTACGATCAGCACATGTTTAAAACTTGATTGCGATTGAAGTGAATGGAAATCCTGAGGTTTCAGCATGTGCTGATCATTGCACATTAAAAGTGCTCTCCCATTATAGCTCTACAGTCCAGAGCCCTTGTCACAAGACCAGGCTGTTTGTTTTCCTCCCAACAATGGGAATGAAAGTGCTAGTGGAATGGCATTATGTGGCAAATGGGGGCCATGCCTTTTATATAACCGGTTCTGCGGTACAAAGCACCGCCTTAATGAGGAGAGCTGTAATTTAGGTAGTGTGGATAATATATGCACTTCCAATCTAGCTCTGTTTCAAAATGCAGAGGCGTTCACATTAGCTGAAAGCCTATGATTGCTAAAGATTGCTGCCTTTTCATTTACGTAAGAACTGATAACAATACTCATTTTAGAAGCTATGGAAATTAAAACTGTCAAAGTAACACGTCTCTGTAGCTCTGTGATGGCTGATTGAATCCAGGGATTTACAGCTCAACACAACAACCTCCCAGTCTACGACACGCGCACATGCTAGATTGACATCCCTGCTTACAGCCTGCTGTCGAAATGTTCTCTCCTCAGAAGGTGATGCACACTCGGAAACGGCACTCCGAGCTCTACCACGAACTCAACCAGAAATTTCACACGATCGATCGGTGCAGAGAACCGTCCACAGCGACTTTCAAGGTAGGCTGAAACCGGGTTGTTCTGTGAGCCACTATGGACCTCATGGGGTTCTGCTGGTCGCCTTGCAACAAGTATTGAGAAGCCTTGTTCTCAAAACCTGAACTCGTTCTTTTATTGAAGACTGTCATAAATGTTCTCTAAGGTTAGGGTCCTGTACAGAGAGCTTTAATTCAAAGTCAGTTTGAAAATAGAAAATACAATTTTATATTCACTTGACTGACCCTTTCTGTTGTTAAAAAAAAAAAAAATACCAGTTTCAGGAATACATCTCTTATCTTTGAAAAACAAACTCACTTCAGTTGAAGCTTTTTGAAGAAGGAACACCAATAAACTCCCTGTAAACTGAGAAACATTGTATGAATACAGACTTTAAATAAAGCAAGACTTACAGGTTGATGAATGGAACCCGTATTGAGGCATTTGTTTTAGCTGGAGGGAAGCATTGAAAAAACAGAGAGCTGTATATTTCTAGATTGAATTAGCTTGTCATTGATGATGTGTTTATTGAATGCAAATAATCACGTCTCCACATTCGTATTGCCCTCCAGTCTGGTTGAGTCATTAGTCCTGAATTTAAATCAAATTGTAACCACAGCAGTGGTATAGAGCAATTAAATAAACCATTGGTTGCTTGGTTGCATT
This sequence comes from Polyodon spathula, assembly GCF_017654505.1. Classification (NCBI taxonomy): domain Eukaryota; kingdom Metazoa; phylum Chordata; class Actinopteri; order Acipenseriformes; family Polyodontidae; genus Polyodon; species Polyodon spathula. The sequence goes on along the minus strand of NC_054565.1, from coordinate 6,282,580 downwards.
CCAGTAAAAAAAATATACATATATATTTTCAAGAATCCATCAACTCTGTAGCCATTCTAGCATTTGTAACGGCTTGCTTTGGTTCCCATTGTAACACGGTACCGTTGGGTCATTGGACCCCACAACCCCTCACTACAACAGAGAGAAAACACCTCTGTTTCATGCTATGGAAAGCAAGATGAAAAAATAGCACCCAAGCTAACAATCCCATTTAGTTTCCAAGAGCACACCCATTTAATGAGTATTTGCTATGCAGCTTACTCCACAAAGGAGCAGAGAAGCACTGAATAAAAAATAAATAAAAAAACAGCAATGACCTTCGTGCATCATGAAAGTCAAAGTAAGCATACTACAGAAAACAAGATACAAGCCTTTCGGGTTTTTAGACGTGTAACCAAGGTGCTGAAATTGCTATCCTTTTACGGTGGAATGAATCACCCATGTTTGTACATGTTGAGTGCAGCTAGCTGAAAGCTTGTCTTCTTTGTAAGACTGGACCACACTACAGATTAGCACTGCATCCCCGTGGAACACTTAATAGCTGCTAGGCTTAGAAATTACCTTACACAAATACCAGATCTCTTTTAAAGCAGTGCTGTATGCTGAATAAAAATGCTTTGAAACATGCTTTTACCAACCACAGTCTTACCATTTTCAAAGCAGGGCTGCATGAACATGAGCATCTCCAACACTGAATGTGAAATAGCAGGAATCATCAGAATATACTGATCCGTACTGGTTTAAATGTCTGCTGTGTTTAGACCCATTGCATTGACAGTGCAGGTTTACTCAATGGAGATCACTGATCATTATCGATGCATTTCGGGAGCTGTAGCAAGTCTCTAATGACTCCATTGCTGTAAAAGATCCAGGTAAACCGTTAAACAGTTAACCCGATCAGAGCAGCTTCAGCATGGACCCAAGACCTGGCTCTGATTCATTTAGTAACTGTTACAAAACGGACCGGCATCTTGAGCTGCATAGAAAGAGGCAGCCGCGATTCAATGCTTGTTCTTTAAAGGAGGATCTCTTTCTCTGGGGCTGGTTATCAAACAGGGGGAGGATGGGGAATTCAGCCTTTCTGAATAGGGGGCTGCGTCAGCCTGATTGAAGGGTCTGGCAGTTCCAATAGTAGGAGCTCCGGATCTTTCGGATACACCCTTGTATTTGTTGCTGCTTGTTTGTGTGTGAATGTTTTATGAGTAACTGCTGTGTGCTTTTAAATGCCTGCCTTGAAAAATGCATGTTTTCTGTCATAGTTTGATAGCCAGGCAGTCAGCCGACCCAAAGGGAGCAATCCTGAACAAGGTAAAAAAATTAATAAATAAATAAAGAGAAATAGTATATGATTAATAAAACATAAATATTATATTCATGTTAATAAAAAACACAAAAAAAGCAAGAAAGAAAAAAAAACAATCCTTTATTTTTCTAACCAGCCCTGTAGAATTAGTAGGCATTTAAGGGGGAAAAAAAAAACATACAGGAAAAGTTTGCATGTTTTTTTTTCAAAATTATTATTATTAAATATGCAAATCCTGGTAGTGCTTCTAAAATGCCAGTTGGCATGTAGTGTGCTTAAGTCTTAGGCTGTAGTCCCTAGTGGCTGTGGATGTTGCAGGACAGGCAAGGAGCGTGAAAATGACTTGGAGCTGCATTTATTATTTTAAAGTTCATGTAGCTAATGAAACCATTCCTCCTCCTACATTCTAGGGTTTCTAAGCAACAGACATCCTGCAAACAGGCATTGGCTTTTAAAAAAAAAAAGTAAGCAACATAAGGATAACTTTTTCTAAGATCGTAATTCCTTTGGTTTTTTGCAAAACGTCCTTCCTGGGGTTAATCGCACCTTTCAAAAAATAAATAAATAAAATGATGCCCTCATATTGCATCCAAAAAGGAGGCTATTAAAAAGCAAGTGTGTTTGTTTCAAAGCCCAGAATGTGGGACTTAAGGAAGGAATGGCTTCTGAAGTTATTATTTGATTAGTAAGGTGAACTTAAAGCTCCTTGCCTCTAAGCATGATCCTTTGCTAAACCACTTCCCTGTAGCAACTGTACAGAAGTCTGCTAGAACCAGTAATGCCTGTATAATTGCACCACGACAAAGCACCGCAGTAACACATTCTGTTCCTTCCTGAAATACATGATGACCAAATGTAATATGTCATCACAGTTGTCAATGGGAGATTGTAACCTATTTCAAGTGCACACACTTTCAAACAATCAAGATAACTTCGAAGCAAGGAGATCGATGGCTTCAAATGTCATTTGTAGACATGTATGTCTTTGATGTTCAGTGGGTTCTTCTCTTTTTCTATTGGTTCAGTGTTCATATTATAGATTTTCTATATGCCTACCTATAGCGGTCTGTCAGCTTGTCTGGAAAACTTGCCAGGATTGACCACACTGCCTCATTCCATTCAATTCATGTGACAAAACATGGTCTTGTCAGTCTCGGCAGTTAGGATCCTCCAGACAAGCTCACAGCCAGGTAAAGACTGATACAGAGAAAAGCTGATTTGAAAAAAAAAAATCAATACTGCCGCATTAGAAGCAGAACAACTGACAGTGATTGGAAACACCATATAAAGACGGGGGGGGGGGGGGGGGCAAACAAGTGAACCCAATGACATCTGAAGGGACTCGCTCTTTAACGGAAGGAAATGTGTACCTGAAGTGGCGTCTTGAATCATTGTCCGGTTGCACTCAAAAATCAGGTTTGATTGAAAAAACCCTGCCACATGGGCCCGCATGTCTCAGTTACGATGAGCGACGTTACTGTGATCGCTTCATATTCGTGCTCACCGGTTGCCATTTAATAATTCTGGGAATGAATGACTGGGGTTACTCTTGTGGTTTGTCTGTTGCTGTCTCTGGGTCCTGCCCCGGGTATTGGTGCATGTGGTGTGTCACTGACGCCAGCTCCTCTTCTTCATGAAACAGAGAGAAAAGCGGTGGAGCATTTCGTCAGCAGGAGGTGAAAAGAACTCTTCGAGTGTGAGTAGAAAACGCTTTGAGACGTGACAGCAGTGTGGTGACCAGGAGACCCCAGTGAGAACGCTCCGCGGCCCTGCGGCTCACACTGAGTCTTCGCAGGGCTGGTTCGCCTGCTCACCCAGCAGGCCATGTGACATTTCACTAACTGTTGCTTCTGTTTAGTCTGGGGGGCGAATGAGCTTGTTTACAGAACGCATAGCTACAGTATATTAAAGCAAGGCAGACGATGATTCAGTTCTGCAGATAGCTGTGATGTGTTAGTTAGCAACAGCTGAAAGCTAACTGGAGCAGCATCAATGCAAGTTCCACTCAAAGCATTTCACCGTGTATATCATACTCCAATGTATATAAATATGCTGAGTCATAGTATGTTAACTGAGGCGCTGTGCTTTTGTATTATTAAGCCGGGGTGATCTGCTCACAGAATAAACCTTCCACCTACCTACAAACCGAAAGAAACGTCTATAATTCAGAGCCACCTCTACAGCCATGACATTATCCTTTCATGACTTTCAGATCCTTGCCGATTCAGTTGCAAACAACAACAAACTTTGTTGCTGTAATCTTAGCCACCCTTTGCTGCCCCCTGGCGGCAGCACTTGTTACTGCATGTTTTTTATCTTTTGTTTTTTATTAACTCCGTATGACTCTGAAATATGATCAGTATTATCCCGTTATTGATATTAGACGTTAATAACAGCATAACTGCGGTTTAGTGAAGGGAAACAGCAGAAAATGCATTTGGATAGATCACTGAAGAGGACGCAGGGTATTATATTATACAGCACTTGCAGTATGAGACAATGTTACTGAGAGAACTTGCAAAGTATTGTAATATAATTTTTAAAGCCATATAAAAAGTGTGCAGTAACAGTAGTGTTTTTGGGTAACGATTTAGTCTAGGAAAAAAAAAAAAAAGTGGTGTTATATATATATATCCTATATATATATAAAAATAAAAAAATATATATATATATATATATATATATAATCATAATCTATAACTTCTGCTGGTATAAATAAAAATTCTGTTTAGAAAACAGATTTCTAAATTAAAGTTTAAACCAAGACGTCTTCGCTTTTTATTTATTTATTGCTTTATATATTTTTTTAACAGGATAAGTCAACTCCAGAAGACCAGCAATCCTGGAACAGCTTCAGAGTAATGACTCTAAACACCATGCAGACAAAGCAGAAAGACAAGCTGGAACTGCACTGCAAAGACTGGGAGACACCCAGCTCAGAAACTGTAGATACATCCGAGGGAGACTTTCAAACTGAAGTTTGATAACAACTTTTAATAACAAAAGAATGAATGAATGGAAGAAAGAACAATCACACACACACACAAGTAAAGAAGAGGCTGCATAACAGTATATATTTTCACACTGACACTTTACAACAAAGAAAAAAAACTTTACAAAAAAAAAAATCTGGAAATGTCTTCATTTTCATTTTTGGAGGGATTTCTACAGCCAGTTTGACAAAAATAAGGAATATTTCAGCACCATTTATTGTTTGTGACACATGTTAAGCCATTTAGATTTCCTTTCGGTGTTCCTTTTCCTATCGGATGGTATAGGCTTTCTCTTTGGAAAAAAAAAAAAAAATTAATAAACAAAACCAATCCACGGCTTTTTGAAGCACTGTGCCAGCTGTTTCACTTTCATTAAGTTGTTTTTTTTTTTTCCTGACAGTTAAAAACACACACAGTAAACTTATCAAACCATTAACAGCTCGGCCATTTAATCTAGGGGCGTGGAAGTAGTTTGAAACTGTTTACCGTATTCCTTTGACTTTAAGACACACTTTTTAACCAATTTCTTCTATTAAAAAATGACCTACTTCTTAATTTCAAGTGCAGTGTAGTGATGACTGGGCACGCTCCTAAGTCAATCAGTTCAGCAAGTGTGGGCTCCCTGGGCACGCCCCTCAGCCAATCAGTTCAGCAGGTGGGGGCTCCCTGGGCACGCCCCCTAGCCAATCAGTTGAGCAGGTGTAGGCTCCCTGGTCACACCCCCTAGCCAATCAGGACCTCCTAATCAGCCCAGCTCTGGGCAGGCCTTCCTGTTTACCACAGCAGCAGTGTTTCGTTATGAGGCTCAGTTCTAATCAGACCCTCGTATTTTTCTGCTTGCCGAGCAGTACCCCTGTTTGGGACAGGGATGAAGCCCAGGTAAGTCTGACTTTGTAAGTGGAGCTCACAGTTCCCTTGGTCCACAGAACAGAGGCAGCTGGTTTATCAGCTGTGCCACGTGCTGTAAGCATTACTGTCTAACCTGTCTGTGTGTGTCCTGAAGGTTTTGAAGCTTCATATGAGCCACAAACACCTCACTGTGAACCCAGACCACTCTAGTACTCAGGAGTGTTGTGGAGGCTCAAGGAAGTTTGGAAAACGCAGGTATTGTCCAGTGCTGTTCTTGCAGTGCTTTGACTTTGTGGTAGAAGGTACAGTTGCAGTTTATTCCTGGAAGAGTGGCCTTGTCTTTCCTTGAGCAACCACGATAAGCTGTCTTCTAGATGAATAAAACGGAATAGAGGGGGCTTTTATCCACTGTAGACAGCAACAGGACAGGTATACTGTCATATTCAATACTGGAAATCAGGGTGTTACTTATAGTATCCCCCAAGAAAATCTGCACAGTGTTGCTTCGAGCTGTATGACTCCAAGGCCCATGATGTGAAACTAGAAAAAACAACTTTATTTTGCAATTTTCATTTGACTCTTTAGCAAAGCAGATTATGAGAGAAACTGTGCTCACATTGACTTGAGGAATTTTCCCACATATCATTTATTGTTGTTGTTGCTGTTGTTTGTACTTTCCACCAACACTATAAGAAATGATAAAAATCTTGCTGTAGACTTGAGCACAGTACACAACACTGATGTGATAACGCCTGTTTACGAAATGAAAACTCTCCAAACTGTTAACAACACATTTTGAATGGATAAAAAAAACACTAACAGTAAAAAAAAGAATAAATCTACTAAGAAACTATGTTAGACTGCGTACAAGCCCCTAAATTAAATGTCTAGTGATGATTTGGAGTAATGCCTTCTGGTTCTTTGCGCCTCTCAGCATTTTTGACCATAACCAAGCATGACCTTGAGGTGACCTTGTTGTGGAATCAACAAAGCCATCCCTATCCTTGGCTCACTAAGCATGAAGGGAGGAGATTTGATAGATTGACGGTAATCATTCAGACAAAATGACAGCAGCACTCAAACTGCTCTGGGTCCTTTAATTAGGGACATGACAGAAAGCAGGGCATGACGTGACATGAGAGGGGGAAAAAAATGCGTAAATAAATGGAAAATCTGAGAATAAGTCACTTTTCTTACTTGAATTCATATAGAATTGTAATTTTTTTTAAAAATACATTACATATGTTAATAAATAGGACCAGTACAAGAAAAATAATCACATTGTACACCCTGGGAAACATGTATGGCTGACTTTACATTTGGAAGCAAGGTAATGTGTGTTTCCTGGGATCAATCACATCACCATTACTCAATCACTTTCTGAACACCCATCAAGCCCATCTTAAACATCACCTTTCTGAATGGCTCTGTGTTCCAGCCTGTAGATATTTCAGCTCCAGATCGCTGAGAGCAGGCTCTGACACCAGCTGTGCAGTGAGCCGCGAGGATGCGTCAGCAGCCGGAGACCCCTGGCAGAGCGTGAATTTAGATCCTCAAACCCTGTGCAGAGACCCTGCAATCACGGGACGACGAGCTCCCTGATTTATACTCGCTCCCTGATTTAGAGGAGCATTGCCCGAGTCTGGCTAGCCCAGCAGTGAAGACGTTATTGAGGGGCAAATGGCAGTGTCTGTTGTTTATTATTACTACACAATTGGGATTTTTATTGTGTTTTTTTTTAATCAATTATAACACAATTGGTTCCCCATTGTATTAAAAGGTGTCAAATAAACCTCCCTCGGTTCTCACCAGATGGCAGCATCGAGCCTCAAGCCATATGGCACCAAGTTTGCTAGCGAGTCTACTGTTTCTGGTATAACTTCTCTTTGTCACAAACAAATCAAGAGGCTGCATTGTCAAAGGCTTGTAAACCTGCTGTATGCAACTTCTGCAGTTTAAGGACTGCCGCCAAGGGTTTGGATTACATTGAAGTTTAATCATTGGAGACATTTGTTAATTTCAAATGGATTTTTTTTTTTTTTTAATTGTTTTATTATGACATTTTGGAACTGTACAAAATATGACTGACATTTTAAATGGTTGTGCACTTGTAAATAAAACTTTGCCTACTTCTGTATATTCTGCGTTCTTGATTGTGTTCTTTAATGAGGTTATTAATGAAACTGGCCAGACAGCAGTCATATTATAACTCAAGGTCTGGATAGTGGTTGCTTCTTTGGGGAATTGGTGATGTTAGGTGGCTTCTGATAACCGATACACCAATAAGCAAACAGCATTTTAAATACAAAGGGAAAAATACACGCTGTACATCAAAATGTCTTGTAGCTGTTGCATATGGGTCACCTAAAAGGCTCCTGCTGTATTCAAACCGAACAGAGAAAACAGTCTTGAGGAGACCCCATTAAAGCTGCATGTTGGAGCACCCAAGCACATGCGGCTCTGTAAAGTAATGGCAGAGTGTAATGGAGCTTGAGGTCAGCTCATTAGGAAAGGTAGTGACCCTTGTAACCAAAAGCAAACAAAACCAGTCGTTTTCATTCATCTTTAATACCCTTCTGAGCGACCCACGGGGGGTGGAACCGTGTGGAAAATCCAAATGGTCTTGGCTAAAGTGCACTATGTGCCCGGAGAAGCCACTTCCGTTTTTCAATATTTCAAGCAGAAGCAAAATTGAAAGGCATTAAAAAATAAAAATAGGAACAGAGCACAAAAAGTGGCAGATGAAAAGAATGCCTTGTTATGTTTTCCACAACTTCAGATTCACACGCCCTGAAAACTAACACTTAGCTTCTGATGGCAAGGCCGGGGTTTCATCACTCAGCCTGGAGGCCCTTGCTTTGTTGTCCTCTTCTAGCTCTAGGACCAAACCCCCTTTGCTGCAGGAACAGCTGGGCGAGCATTAAATCCAGCTCCTGGTTTCTCTGTGCACATGAAAGAGTAAGCAGCTTTGAATTAGACTGAGGGTCATCACTACCTTCTCCAGCTGTAGAGCACTAGTGCGCTGTTCCTCTCTAGGTTTATCACAGCTGTGTTCTTTCCCAGCAGGCCCTGAAGTTGTTAATGGGAACATGTTGGGGGTCAATTAGCTAATTTAAGACCTGACTGGAACAAACCTCAGACTGGAATGGATCTGAAGGGCCAGAGCTGTGCTTCACTTGTTTATCTGGTGGAATGAATTGCAGAAGTTCTTTAGGACTAGATGGGAGGTTCATTCGGTGAAACTTAATAAGATTGAGACCTGGAGGGCGTGCCAAAGTTCTCTGGTGTAGAGTACAGTTCTGCGGCACCAAAACAGTTAGTGTCAATGTAATAATAGTGAGCCTAGTTAATTATAATCAGGTTTCAGGCATGGCATTGTGAACACTGCAGCAGGAAGTTAAGAAGCAAGACCACGGGGCTGCTTTTCAAAGCTTGGCACAGTAAGTTTGCTCACTAGCAGGTTCAGAAGTCTTAACTATGTTTTTGTAACTTAAATGTAATGTTATGTTTTCTTAAGTTTTTGTTTCAGTAAATCCACAAACATGTAATTAGCTTTTTAAGTTCCAGGGATTCACTATCGGAGATGTGCCTGATTAAAGTTTGAATAGTTTGAAACCAATGTATACGGCGTGGTCCGCACTTTAATAAAATATAACTTTACCCTAGAACACACCCAGGTGATTGCCACTCCACATAACCCATAGTAACCCAGCACTTGATTCACCTCTACCTTGCTTTCTGCTTTCACAGCTGCTTTCAGTACAAAAGCAATATCTTTAATAGAAACAGTTTCCATTTTCATGCCTCGGAGACTTGACCCCGTTTTTCAATTTTGACTATTTAAGTGTTTGTGGAAAGCACATTTTGCTGCTTCATTTTTTATGGGCTGGGACTGGGACACACAGATGGCCAAAACAGAAGCGCTGTGCAGCAACGGCCTTAGAGAAAATGTAGGCTATCTTTGGATTTAAAAGCTACTGCCTCTGTTCGCTTGCTCTTTTCAAATGACTAAGCACACAGACACTTAACTGCAGATGTGTGGTTTATCAATGCTGTAGATATGCCTGGCGTACAACCTGCCATTGCTTTTTGTGTTACTGTCAACAACGTATTTACAACCTGAATTACTTAAAAAAAGACCAAGCGATGATTAGTTTAGGGGTTTGTGAATGCCGTGTTTGTGCCACGGATTTCTGTAACTCACCTAGATGTAATACAGAAAACAACGTTGATTATGATCCCTTTTACTGACCAATATGGAAAGTGTCCTACCGGTTTCAGAGACAGAGATATCCATAACTGCATCAGTTAATTTAATAAACTGGAATGATTCATGCTGAGGGATGACTTTAAGCCTTTAATTTTGATAGTAGCCCTGTGTGAACGTCACACTGACCGCGTAATGAAATCTTGAAAACAAATAACCACTGTTAGCAGGTGTGAAACACTGTACTGCAATGTGTGTATATATATATATATATATATATATATATATATATATATATATATATATAGAGAGAGAGAGAGAGAGAGAGAGAGAGAGAGAGAGAGAGAGAGAGAGAGAGAGAGAGAGAGAGAGAGAGAGACACGCACTGTACCGTGGCAAAAGGGTAACGTATTCAAGTGAAGTGTAGAAAAAAAACTGTAATAAAGCAAAACTGTTGTGTGTTTATGATGGTCAAGCTGAGAACACCTAATTCATCCGAGTGAAGAAGCTGAACCTCCAGAGCTGAGTCAAGAGCATTGCTATCCTGTGCTTTCTGTACCCAGATAGCATGTGGCTCAGCACATTCTTAGCTGCAGATCCTAATAAAGTTGCCAGGCGGCGTACAATAACAATCTGACGTGAACAAGCATGTGTCTGAACTAGTTTATATGTTCTATGACGGCTTTAGCTCCAACACTGTTTAGATTGTTAATATACATGCCCTTGGCTATACTGGGCAATGCATTGCATAGATTATTATCTGAAATACAAGATCTTCAATAAAATATATTGTAAAGCACAGGCTGTTAGGTGATATACAGTACATTCGGGCCCTGTGCTTCTGGTAATAATTCTAATGCACGGCAGATGTTAAAAGTAAATTTAAATGATACATTGAATAATCACAGCCCCACTCCCATAAAACAAATGGGAGGAAAACACCACTGATATACATGATGTAACCCTGTAGAGAAGAACTAAGGGTAAGACTAAGGGTCTTAATGGAAAAAAGCATGACATTCACCACATTCTACTGTCAAAGAGGACTGTGTTCCACTTGAACGAGTCTGAAGCCCTGAGCGATCACTGCCAGTGTTTTAAAGCTCCACTCAGCATGGAGAATGGGAATTACACCTAATGTAGTCAATCATTTCGCTTTTGTGATCACCTACATCGTTCCCGACTATCCTCTTTCATGCTCATCATTTTATTATTTATTTATTTGTTTGTTTTTTTAATATTTAATTAATAAGCACTCATTAAATTGTATGCAATGTTCACCCTGCAGCTTTTAAGACGAGCAGGAGCTGAAAAATGAACACCGGGTTCCATCCTTGCTTTTTATTTTCTTCCTTTTTTTTTTTTTTTTTTTGCACAATTCAAATAAACCATCGTGCCGCTGTCTAAGGGAGACTGATCTGGCAGAAAGAAAAAGCAAGAAACGCAGTCAAGCTCGTCTGGGTCTGTGCTGGAAGCTCCCTACAAAGTAACAAGAAGCATTTTTCCATTTGTAAAAGACAGAGAAGATGAGAGTTTTAACTGATTTTTGGACTACAGGCTCATAGCAACAGATCTGTCATGGCTTTGGGATGCAGAGATGAAGCAGTCCCTTGATGTTATTAGGTAGACCTTGCAGGACTGGGTTTGTACAGCAAATGGAGCCGAAACTGAGTTTTGTTCTCAGGTTGCGAGTCCCCACATTTCTCTCCATAGTAGAGTACAGCGTTTTCACAATGAAAAGATGTTTGTTCAGAAGCCCTAATTGAACTCGGTCTTTACATTGTGTTGCTTCCTAATAAAGATCATTTTACATTGTATAAAATAAAAGAGGAGCTGGAAATAGAGTAGATGGAATTATAATGAGAGAACCTTTACATGATTCTAAATAATGAATTGATTTTACTTTACTAGTGAGATAACTGCGGTGTGAATGGCTGTCAAGCTCATTCACGCTGACACACATTCATTCATGAAATGTGCTCAAGTGGAGTCATGTACAGTACGATATTCTAAGAGGGAGTGACTGCAGGCAAAAATGTGTCTAAAGAACTTGTTGAACGGATTTTGAACTCTTAAAAAAAATTATAGAAACATGTTTTGTTCACATTCTGTCTTGCATCTGTGCAGCAAGGCATTCAGGAAATCAATTTCAGTGATCTAAAGTGGTGGTTTTCAACCCCGGTCATCGAGGACCCCCTGTGTCTTCTACTATTCATTCCAACTGAGCTCTCAATCACTTAACAAAATCCTTCATTGAACTAATAAGTAGCTTAAAAAGGCTGTTTTAATTGTTCTCATTTGTGAAGTTGCAGATTTCAAGTTATTTATAACAAGTTATAGTTCAGTTGAAATCTCCAACTGTTTAAGAGCTGAAAGCAATTAAAAAGGCTTAATTAAGCTAATGATTTGTTCGGTGAAGGGTTTCGTGAAGTCATTGAGAGCTCAGTTGGAATGAAAACCAGAAGACACAGAGGGTCCCGATGACCGGGGTTGAAAACAGCTGATCTAAACGACGGAGGATCTAAATACCATCCCTTTTGATCTATATATTAATCTTGGCCATGTTAATAAATACAGCAAAATGAGATCAGTGAAAAATCAGATCTGTTCATTTCAGGGCAGTGGTTTAAAAAAAAAAACTTGTAGACACGTGTTCTAGCTTGAGCCACCTGCTGGTCACTTAACACATTACAGCTGCCCTCATTGTCTAACCACCTACTGAACAATCACAATGCCGTTCATTGGGTGCTGGCACTGCCTCTTATACTTGGGGCTCTTCAAAGATTACTTTCCTTAGGGGTGAAATGAGATTTGTGAGGGTGAAGCTGCAAAAGATTATAAAACTGGATAGAAAAAGAATGCTGATTCGTTCTGTAAGAGTGAGCCAAGCCACTGAATACATTGGTTAAGGCTCATAAATTTTCATTGTATTCGCTTTAATTAATAAAAACAATTCATTCAGTCCTCGGAGGCAAATATATTCCTTTTCAAATGCCTTTAATGCCAGCACTGCCACAGTGGAATCTCAAGTGGGATTCCGACGGCCCTCTCTGCATTCCACTCCACTGCCCGCTGTGACACGCTGGGCTGATCAGGGTGCTTAAGGAGCATCTGAAAATGCTGAGGGAGAAAAAGAAATGAACAGTTTGTTCTTTGATTTCAGGGGTTATGCAACCTTATTAAGATTTAGTCCCAGTGCACAGTCTGCGCAGTTTGCATTTTGACAGAAGCCAAAGAGATGTGATTTATAAAAGAAGTGGCAAATATGGTGTACAATCTTGAGGCAAGTGCGCATAATCGTATTATTAGTAGCTCAAATTACATATTTCATAATGCAATAGCTTAACCAATGTTCTGTAAGTGCTATTGCATCACAGGCAATAGAGAAGGCTTATTCTCTACTAGAAGGCACTGCACAAGATGAGTTGCAGGTCAAGTTGCATGTCCAGCTGGTTCAACGTCATGAAGAAGGTTGGGTGCATTGTGAACAGTTGCTGTAAATGCCATTTTGTGGATTACTGGAATGCATTTTTTAAGCCTCTCATCAGTTTTATTTTTAAGGGATGTATATTGTGTACCGCCTGCCTGTGTTTCCAGCAGTGCAAAGAAGAGAAGAATAATGCATGCAGCTTATCTTAAGTGCTGTGTGTAATCATCTCACTACAGTTAATTAATGACGTTCTACCCCTGCAACTCAGCAGTCTTTCTGCACATCCATCCAAGTCCAATCAAAAGCTAAATGCAGGCAAGTACAGTGCAGTAAGCCAGGAAAAAACATCAATGTCTTACTGATTTTATTGGGAAATTAAAAAGCTATTAAGCAAATTCAATAGTTCCTCAAGTCAGATTTAAACTTGTGGGTTGCAGTATCCTGATTGAATTCATGCTACAGTACGTATCACCACCCTTTGGTTATTGTCGGTTCGGCACTCCTAGTGATCGGAATTCTGACAAGCAGCCATCTGTCTAAAGCAATACTGGTGATCAGTTCCCAGTTTGTTTGCTACACTTTTTTTTAAAGGGTGCTATGCAACAGAAATAGCAGTAGCTGCTAGTTTAAAATGATGCCCTTGCACACCATACTTGGGTACAGAAGTTACAAGCAAGTGCATTTAATCCGATGACCTAGACACCTACCCTCCATCTGCATTTGAATCCATGTGATAAAGGGTTGCTTGGAGTTGTGTCTAGCTGGATCCTCTATAAAGTACTTATTCTCTGCCCAGTGGAAAATGTTCCAATGCAGCCGCTCGCTGTTTTGTGAACACGATCAGACCTGACATGTGTATTCGCAGCTCTGGGTTGCAAATGCAGTGGTGATACACACAGAGCAAGAGAGAGAATAGCCCTAGGGGATAGGAGGACAAAGATAGCAACACAAAGTGCCCACTAACTAATGACGGAGGAGAAGAGGTAGTGAAGTTGCATTAGAGACCAGCTTCTCATACAGACCCGAGCTCACCCAAACAGTATGAGCAGCGAGCGTGCGGACCACAGACAGGCGAAGGTGAAAGAGCAGCCTCTTAGTCAGTTCCTAATGGAGCAGTTATGGATGATTTTTAAACCTGACTGCCATATCCCACCCCCATGGTGTAAAATACTTTTTTCACATTTGCAATGCGTCTGTAATTCTAACTCTTAAAATAACACATGCGCCTAGTGTACAGTACAGGGTGTCCCATTTGTCAGGTAATATCACACACGTACCCCACATCAAAATGATATGATTCCATTCCTATTTGCTTAAAGACATTCCACACCAGAAAGAATGGGAGAGACAACCAATATTAGCAATTATTAGCTAGTTTCAGCTAAATTGAGGATATTTGATAAAGGGAAGTAAGAGTGGAGAGAGTTCCAATGACAAATGCTTTGGCAGCTGTTCTGATAGAATTCTGCTTTTTCTAGCAAAACAGAGGCTCCTGATTGCAGTCCTGGACAGCGCTTTCAACCCCAATTAGACGAGCAGCAGGCCGAGCTGGTGTCTCAGCAATCTGTATTCTGCGGCTGTCGTGTGAGAAAACGTTTCAGTTCAAACAAGATCTGAGCTGACAGCTAACAATAACAGGGTGGCCTTTCCATTGTGTTATTGTGCCTCGAGAGCTAAGTAAACTGAGACTCTATGTGAACTGAGACACTATGATGCCGGCTTGGCTGTCTGCAGCAAACGCAAGATTACCCTGCTTCATGGGCTGCCGTTTGACGTCTCCATCTCCGTCAAACCCCGGACGATCCTTTAGGCTTTCCGACAAGCAGTCATCTTGTAAGACATCTCGGCAACAGGTGTCCAGCTCTCTGTAGAGAACATGTCTCCAGATAAACCAGACAGGGAGGCTTTTCACAGGTTAACACATCATTCAGCTGACGGGATTGCAGTCACCTCATGAAAGATCAAGTTCGATTTGCCAGTCAAAATGTGGGACAGGCAACAAAAACGATTTTCTCTGCTGGAGGAAGATACGATAAAGGGCTGTAAAAGATCCCAGCCACCTCTGTACCCTTTTGGATGTTATCAGTTGTAAAATAACGTCGAAAGGAAATCTAGCAATTGCTGACTAAGTACCAGTCTAGTGACAGGTTTGTCAGGGCACTTGCACGCCATAAACTGTCTAATTTTAACCTTCTGCCAGCAGATAAATGATTCAGATGATTGAATGTTGATAAAATGTTCCTTCAGGGAGAAATCCTCCAGCGAATTTTAAATGGATATTGTACAAGGTATTGAATAATTAATACAACATTCTGAAAGGCGCTTGGATGGATTTGTGGCAATTATCGATTAAAAACAGTTTTTAGAGACACTTGCTTAGGGCTCGAATGTGCTAATGGGCCAAGCGTCTAACGCAAGCGCAAAGGGTGTTTCCTCCTCATAACATGCGCAAACTACCTTGGCCTTCTAATACAGTCCTGTATAGATATTCAAGGAATCCCTGTTCTATCTGAACAGTTTTTTCAAGCAATCCCACTGC
This sequence comes from Polyodon spathula, assembly GCF_017654505.1. NCBI lineage: Eukaryota > Metazoa > Chordata > Actinopteri > Acipenseriformes > Polyodontidae > Polyodon > Polyodon spathula. The sequence continues at coordinate 6,267,259 of NC_054565.1, read as the reverse complement.
TTGCACATGGTAGGAAACACACAAGATGCTTGAGGTGAATGCTGAAAGCTGGAATCTGCTCTACTCTGCTTTCAAATACCCATCATGTTGTCCACACCACACACAAGCTAGTTTCAGCTAAATGGGAAAAGCACGGAAGAGTGAGGAAAGGTCATTGTACACTTGGTGTATGATGGCCTGTCTATGGTTAGTCCCCTGGTTTTGGGAATGACATCATAACTGAATAACAATTTACAAGCAGTAGAAGTTCTAGAGGTAGAAACAAGCATGATGAACCCAGGACTGTACCGGGTTCATAACCAGGGGAACCGACTCTGTCATCCTCGTCCTGTCTAGTGCTCCATTCATTAGGACTGTGATTGTTCTGTGGTCATGAGTGTAGAGAAGTGCTTTTTAAAATGTGCTAGAATTTTTGGGAAGCACTGTAGCAGAATAGAATGCTATTCCTCTCTTACTGTCATTCTAGAGCAAGGAGACAGTGACCCGTTAAACACTTTCATAGCTGAAAAAAATGTGTTTTGAACACATAATAAAGATGGTTTTAATTGAATTTTGTCTTTCATTGTTTTATATGGGGTTGGGAGCATCCTCATATGAGGCTAGCATGCATCTGTGTCTTCCATATGTCCTCATAAAAAGACTTTTTTTTTAAAATCCATCCCCTTATGAAGTCGCCATGCATGAAATGGTTAATACGTGCATGTATTGTTTAGGGTCTCATGCTGCACATTTAGAACCAACCTGTTCGTTACCTTGAGTAGAGATCAGGGAAACAGAACCGTAATGAAACAAAACCACCTTCTCTGTCTCTAATTCCATGCAATTAATAAAACGAGCCCTAATTTCATTGACTCCTACTCCTACTCTCTTGTTGTAGCCGGAGGAGTGTTAAAGAAGGAAGCTGGCATGAATAATTCATGTTGGCACAGGGTTGGAGGGGAGCCAGCTGTTTGTGTACCCTGGCTTCACGACCCTCCTAAACATGATTCTCCATCTCGGTCTCTCCCCAGCTTCCAAAGCTAGAGGGCCAGTGGGTTTGATTATCTTTGACGAGCTATTTGAGTATAAGCTGAAGGACATAAGCCTGCAGAAAGGCTCTTTTGAACGAACACACCTGGTTTGTTTTACTTGGTAGCTACAGTTTTAGCTCTCTGATTATATTACTCCATTTGAGGAACTTTTGCTGTCCAGGGGTTCTCAATTGCACGTCGCTGATTCAGTCAGAGCCAAATGCTACAGGACCAGCCACATTTCAAAGAGCATCTACACATAACCCTAATCTGAACCTTGAAAGAGCGCGATGGGTAAGATATTTAGTAAATAATTCCATTAATTTAATGTGTTGATTTCAAAACAAGGACAGCCGTCCTATCATTTTCATTGTCAGTTTACAGCCTGTTTGGCAGTAAGAATGTCAACATTCCAGGTGAGAGGAAAATTCACTTTTAAAACACTCCATGCGAGGGGGCTCCTGAGTGGCGCTTCCAGTAAAGGCACTCCGCGTGGAGTGCAGGATGCGCACTATAGCCTGGACATCGCTGGTTCGAGTCCAGGCTATTCCACTGCTGACCGTGGATGGGAGCTCCCAGGGGGCGGCGCACAATTGGCCGAGCGCCACCCTGGGGGTGAGGGCTTAGGTCGGCCTGCTCGGGGCTGCTGTAGAATGGCCGGGAGCCTGCGGGCTTGCCTGTAAGCTTCCCAGAGCAGCATTGTCCTCCGAAGCTGTAGCTCTGGGTTGGCTGGATGGCGAGCCTGCAGAGTGAAAAGAAGCAGTCAGCTGACGGCACATGATTCAGAGTCCAGCGTGTGTTCGTCTTTGCCACTCCCAAGTCAGCGCAGGGTTGGTAGCGGCGAGCTGAGCCTAAATACAATTGGACATTTCAAATTGGGAGAAAAACTAGGTAAAATTGATTGGAAACTACTAAATGTAAAATAAATAAATAATAAAAACACTCCATGTGGAAGTTAATTTCTGTTGAGTGGTACTCTGTTGCAAAGGCGAGAAAGCACAGCTTTTCTTGTTTTGAAATCAACACGGTAATATTTTATTTAATACCTGCCAATTTTAAATACTTCTTAAAGGCAATTAGGAGTCTGTGTATCAGCACACCCTTGTTTATTAAATTATTGGATTTAACTGAAACCTCTTTACAGATTGACTAGTCTATCTTGCTGCACTGTCTCAAAGGGCTTCCAGACGGTGGTCTCTGATAATAAATACGATGAGCCGTACCAGACCTCGGGTCCTTGTCAGACTGCATCCTCCCACAGAAACGCTCCCAGTCAGTGTGTGAAGAGAACTTGCGGGGCTACTTGTTCAGCGCCGCTTTATTTTGAGCAGGGATGTCAGGGAAATGTTCAGCTCCAAAGTGCCACACAGCCCTACTTCATCTCTGCTTCACTGCTCCCTGAACCATGAATCAAGCACAAGGATGGAATTATTTATAGACCCCCCCCATTGAATAACATCCTGTATCGAGTGTGCATTGCATTTAAATCTACGCTTTTAACAAACAAGTACTGCAAAACATCTCCTCCGGAACACCCCCCCAGGGGCATCCTTATATAAAAAGATTTCAAGTTAATCTTAGTCCTGAACAACAGCCTCCCCAGTGTGACACTTGGTTTATTTTCTCAACTCATCAAAGGGTGGAATAAGCAGTTTTTCTAGTGATGTGAATGATGTATAGAGTGTGTCACTTACACACATGTTTAAGGAGAACCAACCTAACCTCTTCATCAGTATTTGGGTAAAAATAGCCCATTTACAATTAGGGGATAGGTGTTTCTCTTAAAGGTTCGCTATTGACATGTATGATGTGATGAGCTACATTTTGGATATTTCATTTAATTTGGGATCAGACACTTTTTTTGGGGGGGTGTAGGAACCAAGCACTAGAAGCCTCCACTTTGGGTCCCAATTCCAAAAAAACAAAGATGATTTTATGTTGATTTTCAGGTGCCAGGGAGCAAGCAAGCCTCTGCTAAATGTGCTCTGAACGGATCTTGCTTGTCATCTGGACACCATGACCCCCTGACCTTTGAGTTTTAGCATGTATGTTACACACCGACCATATTGCCCAAGCTGTAAAATGCTAATTTTGATGTCTCTCACATCTGATTCCGGGGTGAAATCAAGGGTCTTCTGATGTATTAAAGCATTTAAAACCAATCAAAGTATTAAAATGATTTAACTTAGCCCGAAGTGGAATCTAGAGTATTTCAAGAAGAAGAAGAAGAAGAAAATGTCACATTAAATAACACAAAATACTTTGCAGCTCATTAGCATTCCTTCTTTAGCAGCTGATAGTAATTGGTTCTAAATGCCTCTGGTAAGAAAGCATGCAGCTTGGAAATGTGATAATCGCTATAATATAGCACACGACGTGAAAGCTGATAAAATTATCATTAATAATTTGAAAAAAAACCCAAAGACGTCTTTTTATCGCTCCTCTCTCTCTCACCTTCTCTCTTCATCTGTCCTTCTCTCTCAACTTGCTTCATCTCTCTCCTCTCTCTCTCACCTCGCTTCATATCTCCTTCTCTCCCTCCCTCTCTCCTCTCTCACTCTCAGTTGATCCCCTAAAGTCCCAAGGTTACAAACGCATCAGGAATGGAGGATGTTAACACTGAAATGTCTAAGAGCATGGTTTGTACCTTCGCGGTCCTGCACTGTGACTACAGTCATAAGAATGGTCGATGCACCATGAAGGATTCAGCATTGAATCTCCCGACTGAGCTACCAGTGCTCTCTCAAAACCTTGTTGTCTCTCAACCTCTTCTGAGGATTCGTTGCACCCAGTGTTTCGGACAAAAGGATCAGCAGACTGCTTGGAAAGTTCTAGATTTCATTCTAATGTAGTGGGCTTTGTGATAAATAGATGGTTAACTAATTCATAAGGTACTGTGGACAGGCTTCCGTTGCTTTTGCAATCATAAAGGCTTAGCAAACAGGGTCATGCATGAAGCTCTGCGAAATCGGATTCAATTATCAGTTTCCCTGCCGGGTCCACAGGTCTCACAGAGCAATTGGAACTGATTGCAGATTGCCGTCAAGCTGTCTGACAGACCGCTGGGGTCAAAGAGCTCCAGCAATGAATGGATATTGAGCAACGGCCTCCAGGCTGTACACTCACTCATTCTGCAAAGCTCCATTGGTTTTTGTAACTGGCAAACAGATCTATGGGCCCGTTCACCACAGCTCAGGAAGTCTTTAAAGTCTGCCTTTGATTAATTTAAACAACAGTTTAGGTGAGTTGAAATGAATACCTAGGGAGCAGGCTAGGGCAGCTTCATGAGCTGATGTTTTAAACGATGTGAAGAGGGCCTTGCTGTATATCACAGTTTGCGTATAGTGGGTATTTACAGAGAGGATTGTCTTTAATATATGAGGAGGTGCCTTCTGAAATGGAATGCAATATCCAAACAGAAAAATCTCAAAATAAAAAAAAGTTGTCAAAATAAATACAATTCTGCACACCCTCAGTGAATTTATGAATGAATTGATTGATCCTTTATTTTGGTATGGGTATTTCACATGGTCAGTCATTTGCTTCTGTAAATGTTGCACATTTGATGCAAGTAGAGCGTGTCTGTATTTCTTCTATACAAGCTTTGTAAGTGTAAAACATCTTATGCAACAGAACAGGGACACATTTTAACATAAAAATACTCTTCACTGTGTGTGCATTTTGGCAAAACCTTTTTTGTGCGTCTAAAGCATTTGGGTTTATAATCTGTTTCATTGTTGTGTATGTGATTCTTAAACATTGCGTGCTATTTTTGGACTGCAACAATATAATCTGTAGTTTACTATCCAAGCAGTAACATAAAGTTTTGTTAACAGCCTTTGTGCTTCTGAAAGTTGATAATATTTCCGTGGGGTTCATAGAAGGTTTAGACGCTTGAATAAATAACTTGTTGCTTGTTTGTTTGCTCTCCTTGGTTTTGTCTCTACAGCTTATTTTATGGAGTGCAGGTTAGAAGCTGTGACATGGCATTTGGAGCCGGGAATATATCAGTATTCCATGGGAGCTCCTAAATGAAAGTGAATTTTACAAGATAATTGGATGCAGTGTAACTGATAATATAATTTGATTCCCTGACATTTAAAAAAAAAAAAAAAAAAAAAAACCTGCTCATTAACCCACTGGTCACACACATTCCACCAACGCAAACATTTCTCTTGCAAGAAGTCACATCCCATTACTAACTGAGCCAACCTTTTCATAACTACCTTATGAAGAGAGAGAGAGAGAGAGAGGGACTGCAGTACATACAAGCATAGTGATTTACAAAGCTTTCTTCAGTGTGAATTATGCATGTTTATTTATTTATTATCCAATAGCCAGTACCACAGTAAACACCCACTTTAAGAATACACTATATTCTTATTGCAGAAGTGTCAGAAGAACCTTTATCCAAGCTCACTAAAGCCGCAGGCTTTCATACTGTATGTAATTAAAAAAACATCTGGAACAATACAATAGGGATGCCTGCCATCCACACTCGTAAGCAATACATTGCTATGAAAAAGTAACAACGTAACAAATGCCCTGCTTTTTGTTTCTAATTATCTGCTTCACCTTTCACTGAACTTTCAATTTGTTAACGTGAGGCACGGCCCTAAAATTATTTTTAAAACAAGTAATACAAAATCAGGAATCAGATTCCCAACTATCTGTTGCAAATGGACCTCACGGCACCATGGGTCCCTTTTCATTCAGCTAATTACAACATTCAAACGGGTCAACAGGATTTGAAAAAAAAGATCTGCTGTGTAACCCTGATCCACATGGTGAAACAAATGGAGGGGATTACCTCCTATGTAAGAGATTGTCACCTCACTGCTGTGACCTCCACCCATCAGCGAGATACCTCTTGCCACATTACTGTTGTTTTCCACTCTTATAGATGTTTATTTTTTTAACCTTCCTTGGCACTGCTCCGCAGTATTATGACCGGCTCTGCCTGATGACACAGAATCTAACGTCTGTACATCGTCTGGGCTAGGCCCGGGGACAGCGTGTTTCCAAAGCAGGTGTCAAAGCTAGTTCTTCTCTGAGGTGACCTCCTGTCACGGCTTGAGTTTCGACGGCAGCTCTGCTGAGACCAACGCTCTCAGACTCCCGGTGTGGGTCAGCTGAACCGTGCTTGACTGTCTGTGTGACGTCTCTTAACAGTACAAATGAGTAGCATTGTGTGCAGCACGCTGACAGCCCTTAGTTCTTCAAGTGCAATTGAAAAGAAGAAAAAAACTAAGTGAAATAGTGAAGCAACATCTTGTGAGGTGCTCATTATCGAGTACAATAACACCCCTCTGCAACATGAGGCTTGTGCTGTTTCACAGCTCAAGTTATATTTCCAAGCTTAAAACATGAAACATATACATGACTGCTTTACTTTCCAATTCTGGTAGAACAAAAGAGCAGCTAAAATTAGACCTACCCTGGACTGCTAATAGTCAGTTCATTTGAGTATTGCTGACTGCTGTCTAATAGATTTATTATTATTATTATTATTATTATTATTATTATTTGTTGTTGTTGTTGTTGTTGTTGTTGTTGTTGTTGTTGTTGTTGTTGTTGTTAGTATTACAATGTTGTAGTATTTACTATTTTGTAATTAAGCTTTTCTCTTTTTTGATGTACTTTCTTTGTTGGGCAGGTGGCATCGTTGTCAATATCTCAGATGTGTTTCTGTCGAAGTGGAGACAAAAGGAAATGGAAGTAGCCGTATGCTAATTGCGTAGCAGCTGCCTCGGGCTCCTCGAAGACAGCCTGTGCCATTATTTCGTTTGTCACCTGCAATTTGCTTCTTGGCGGGGGATCGAAGCAATTTATGAGCAGCTGTGAGCCTGATCTCTTGGGTTTTACACCTACAGTTTGTCTTATTAGCATACAGTGGGTAAGATTAAAGAAAAGTACAGTAGCTTCCCGATCTCCTTGTTCTGTTCTTCGCTGGGATGGGATGTTTTTTTTTTTTCTGATCTCCATATATCTCAGAATGGAAGCTGGGGCTGGGTAGTGAATGGAGTGGAGCTGGCCAATCTCTGTCTCTCCTCTCCAAGGCAGAACTTAATCAATGCCTCACCATGGGGCCACTGTGTTAGAAGTGCTGTCCTTTAAAGGTCTGTTGCAAAGACCCCGTGGCCTTTAACAAATGCAGCTGTGTATGATCTGCTCAAGGTCAGAAGCGTCAGGTGACAGATAGGGGAAGACAGTGGCTGCAGAGGACTGTGCCAGTCAGCATGCACAATAATAACCCAGCACTTGGTACAGGCAGCGAGCAAGCTGTGTGGACCTGGATGCTGCTTCTTTATGGTATTTTGATGGAAGCCCCCCTTTAGATAGAATGTAATATTAGGCAGTAAAAACAATAACGCCTGTTCTTACACTTCTGGTGCACAGGGCGCCAATCAGGTTTTTTTTTTTTTTTTAACAACAATCTGTGTATTCTCCCATTCTATGAAAGAGTCCTATCCTTCCTGGGTTACTGCAGGCATTCCTGCTCTGTTTTACTGCTATGCAGCCAGCAGGGGGAGCCAGTGTACACTTTGCAAACTGAGCCACTCCAGACATGTCTTCTTAACAACTTCCATCTGCAGTGAAATCGTTATGGCCAGTCTAACATTTGCTACAGATTCAGCACAGTAACCTGGAAGGCTTTTGTTTGAAAAGCAACAGCTGAGCAACTGTGCTAGTACTGCTAATATAAAATATATATCCCCGCTATATATAGCCGGCAGCGAGTGCAGTGAAAAACAGAAACCTATAAAAGGATGCAGAAAACAGACACCAGGGAACAATACAGGTTTATATAGTGTGATTTGTTGGACTCTATGCTCTGCACATTGCTTAAAAAGAGAACAATCTACAATCAACTCGAGAGTGCTTATAAAGGCCTTTTCTTGCGTATAAATGCCTTTTTTTGTTCTGCAGCCAGAGTCACTCTTCCAAAGCTGACAGTGCATTGTCTTAGAATGTTAACAGCCTCTACACCAGGACCCTGACAGAGCCAGTCCGTGAGGCTCGTTGTGAACTCTCGCCTGTCCTTCAGTGTTAAAGTCTCCCTCCGGGCTGTGCCTGCCCTCCATACTGTCCCAGGAGTCCTGTAGGTTCTACGTCTGCACAACAGGCTGCTCCTTCTGGCAACGATTAGACAGCTGGACCTCTGGGGAGAATGCAAGGATATCTGGGGGACCTCCCCCAGACCACCCTCTCCAACAGAAGGCGGTCCTGTACTTCCCAAAGTCTAGCTTACTTCCTGCCTCGCTCACATTGTTCTGATTGGTCTGTCTGTCCGCCACTATTATGTGGATTCGTGGAAGGAATGATGTCATTCTTTTGCACTCATGCAATGTGTTTATAATACAAGCACAGTGTATGAGACATACCTGTCTGCTGCTTGCAAAGCATATTTTCAGTGTATCGTAACCTTGTGAACTTGCATTCCCTTTTATGTGAATGTAGCATTGATTATGTACTGGATTCCCAAGGATTATTCACACAGTTGCATAGGGATTGTACAGCCTTTACAAAAAATGTCATGAATGCGTCATGCATTAGTTTCTAATTCAAACAAGTATATCAGAAACAAACATGCATACTGTAATTAAAGATTAGAGTTACCTACATGACAAAGATGACAGGAGAGTATAGAAATAGAAGTGGCAATGAATAAAGAAAATGTGATAAATGGCATTTATGTCACAGGTGTCATTCAGTATGAAAATGATGACTTGTTAATGTTATGGTAAAGCATATTAAACTAACTGGTTTGCAGTATGTGTTCTCAAGACGCAGGTAGAAATATAAGTGTGACTTTCAGACATATGGACGCCTCCACCAAAAATCCTAGTGATCTTTACAGACTTAACTGGTGTAAAGGCTTCACTGACCAGCTCGCTGTAGTTTCGACTTGGATGCTGGACATTGTGTTAGGTACAGGTCCAGTTAATATAAAGCATTCTCTCTGCCCAGTAATCTCATGTCCCGTCTCTTCATTAATGCTACACTATTCAGATGACATCACCGCTCTGGGCTGGCCTGACCACAGTGAGATGAGGAAGTGCACAGTCACTGCGCTGTGTTGAGATTGGCCAGTGCACAAAAACACTTTTACCAGCATCATCTGTCTGTCTACGCACTGACAGCGCTTTTGTATGTCTTTATGAGAAAGTTTCTTCTTCAAATCAGTGCTCGCAATAAATTAGTTTTTTGGCAGGTTCATTATTCCAGCTGTTAAAGTGATCACATTTATCAAGACTTTCCTTTAAAAAAAAAAAAATATATATATATATATATATATATATATATATATATATATATATATATATATATATATATATATATATATATATATATCATGAAAGTATGAAATAAACAGTATTAGAGCATTTGACAGCCCTGGGGGTCAACATGTTTTCCCCAGTGCTGTAAAATACTCTACTCCCATATTATAGGTTCATCAAACCAAGCAGAAAAACAGTCCTCCTGTATAACGCATGGACAGTCATTGTCACTTTAAATCTCCAGAACCCTGGTGTTTTTTTGTGCAAGGTAAAGCTGTCCAATTTCCCCTGAGCTGGCTCCCACCTAATGTCTTGTCATTAGAGATGACTCGAGCACATGCGAAGGGGCCTCATTAATTCCCCTCATCTTTTATTCAGCTCTGAAACGCCATGACATCTGAAAAATGCTGAAAAGACATTTTGGAGAAGTTTGTCTGAAGAGGAGTCCAAAATGTGTCTCTAAAATGACTTATGAAAGGGTTGTACTGGTTTGTTTAATCAATCACTTCTTGGCATCCCTTCAGCTAATTGGGTTTAAAGATCAGCTGTTAATGTGTTTTAAAGGTTAGGGCACTGAGAATGTTTCCTGAGAATGAGTCCTGTGCTTAACAATAGAGACATTTTATATAGGTGGAGGAGCCAGGAAGCACAATGAACATCCCAAAGATACATGCAGCTCTAGAACTACGCCATCGATGTGCAAAGATCGCCATCTAGTGTAGATGCAATACCATGGGATTGCAGTTCAAGCTGTAAACATTTTCCTGACTTCTGAATTCCTGAATTTTCCTGAATTCTCACAAACTGATATATTTGTTCAATTTATTTCACATATACAGATATCCCTGCTTTTCCCAAACATATGCAGTATTTGCATTCCTTGTTCTTGTTTTCTCTTATATATATATTTGGAGTGCCACATTGTTAGACCACCATTTTCACGTTTGTCACCTGACTGCAGCAACTCCCCCGTGACACCTCTTAGCTGTTTATGGGCAGCATGGTACAGTTAAGCAGTCAGGTGGGGTTGCATTACCTGTAACACAGGAAGTGAATTTATAGTGTTGTGGATGGAAAAATCAGCTTAACCTAAATCAATTATGAATAAGATACCTGGTACCTACAGGAGGAAACAGAAGCCCATAGTGATGCATTGTCTGACTGATTTTCAAGAAATGAGACAATAAGGTAAGAACAGCAGCTGGGATTCCTCTCTGCCAGCTTAATGAGCCTGCTGCGTGATTGATTCTCCTTCGGTAGGGTCATTTTCATAGGAGATGCAGTCACGTGGGTGCCTGGAGGCTTGCCTAGGAAAAGCACTGCCGTTTTAGAGAGCAACTATACAATCCTGCCTGAGGACCCTCAGGGCACAGTGCATTGGCCTTGGTGCGCCAGACAGCTTCCCAGGCTCCCTTAAAGTTTAGTGCAGCATACCATAGTACAACTCTAGTAACCTGCAATAAAGAACAGTAAAGACAAACTGAAAGCAAGGTAGAGCAGCAGCATTGTGCTTCTCATGGTAAATCAGAGTTACAGTGTCATGTAAATGCAAGGGAAAATGCAAAAATATTGCGCAAATATGCCATGGTACACTTCTATAGCAAGCAAATTCTGATCTTTTAAAATAATGATGGTAAAGAAAATGCAACTTTTTTTAATGTAGATTAACAGAGCACAAAATGATAGCTTCGGACAGCTTGGCAGCTATTTTGTGGGTTAGGAAGGCTGTTCTCACCAGGATCAGTGGGTCATTTCTACACGCTGAGCACCCAGCTGTCAGCACACAGGGCTCTCTTTCCCCTTTTCTTGATGTGAACGGCACATTTGTGCAGGTTGATTACTGCGTTCAGTCTGTGTCTGCGTGGAAAATGAATACACTGTTATAGCCGCTCTGATTTCCAATGGGGGTCTGCTGAGCAGCTTTCCCACAAGAATGTCTTCGGAATGTGTAATAGCAATTATTTCTCCTTGAGAAAAATAAATCAGTTTCAGATAACAGCGTGTGCTTGCTGTTTGTTTGCAGCGCTGCTCGGCTTTTATGCAATAAAACTCTTTTAATTAAAGACACTGCATAACAGCTGTGTTGAGTTATCTCTGCTCCTCGACTCTTTCGTCTAGTGGAAATGCCACTGCAGTCTCCAAGGCACTATACTTTGTCTGCTGGCCTGTCTCTGAATTCAGTGCTGCACTTTCCTTTGCTTGTTTGGTGCCTTTAAATCCTGCAGTTATTTAATTAGATAGTTTTTATTTAGTGCTTGTGAAAGATGCACAGCAACAGATGGCATCTATTTCTCAGCAGAAAGGGTACGACATGACTGCAGTGCCATATTTTCCACCCCCTTTGCAGAAGTGGATAGTCTGGGGGTGGCACACCTAATCGCACTTCAGTGACCCCTGCTGGTCAACTGCCCAAAATGTCCAGGCGGCGACTTCCCAAGTTTGCCACTTTCCCTTTTTCTTTCAGTTTAAAAGCAGGTATACAGATTGCAGAGCCATTTCTATGGCTACTGTATACTGTTTTGCTTCTGTTGTTTACAGTGACCTACGCGAACACATCCAATCCAGCTATATGATGCCTTACCAGCTTTTCATTTTAATTTGATTTATTAATTGACTTTTTTAGTTTTTTTATTGACAATCCATTAAAGTCACTTTGCTAATTTGGCAACATCTATGAGTTCCTGACTGTACACATGTGAGCCGATGAGACTAACATCTTTACCTGCTGGAGTACCCTGTGCAGCAAAAATTGATTCTCCACAAACAAAATGATTTAGGCAGCAGGGAGTTATCTGCTCCATCCATCTCTCTCTCTCTCTCTCTCTCTCTCTCTCTCTCTCTCTCTCTCTCTCTCTCTCTCTCTCTCTGAATGTGTGTGTGTGTGTAAAGATTCAGTAATGTTTAACGTCTTATTTTACAACACTGGTGTTACAGCAATAACACAAAATAACTTTAATGGGCTGGTTGAATTGACACTGAGAAAGACTTTCTCTTGATAAATCTAATTAGCCCAGGGACAGTTTTTAATGTGACTGCCTCTGGTTCATTGTGCAGCGGTGTGGCGGTTCTATTATTACATGGAAGATAGATGAAGCAGGATACTTGTTGTATTTTAAAGTTATGAGGACCAGCATCGAGCCATTTCTAACAATACATGTGACAATATATAATGTGTTTGTATGAATTGCCAGGGAAGGCACCATTACAGAAATGTAAACCGTGGCTGTATTTAAATTCACCATCATTTAGCAAATCAATACTGGAGCCCGTATATTGCTCTATTAGCCTGATTACAGCTTGTTTGTCATTTCAGCAAGGAGCTGTACTGGATCACCTGAGGGTAATCGCATGTCTATTTTGCTGTTCCTTTTTCTGTAGTTTGTTTCCACTCCCAGGACAATAATCGCTTGCCTTGTGTGAGCTGTGTTACTGGATGTTATCTCAACTTAATACAAAATAATAGATTGATTCACCTCTGTGTTATTGTGCAGCTATGGACAAAAGTTTTGCATCACCTAGAATTTTCTGATTTCAGACTATCATTTAAAAAAAAAAAAAAAAAAAACTACACAAACATAATTGTGTTCTTTTATTTAACATCATGTAATCAAAGAAACTACAAAATGACATCACAAAAGCCTACCAGAAGTATACTATCAATAATAGAAGTAGAGTATTTCATGTTAAATTTAGAAAATGTCACATTTTTTAAATGTTCTGTCAGTCAGTTTTTCGTTAGGGATATTGGAAACTACACAGTGGTATGTAATTCAATATGTTAGCCTAACATTATTCATCAGGTTTCATTTGACTTTATGAAATTAAATTAATTCATTCTATAGGATGATGCAAAACTTTTGGCCACAGCTGTATTTTTCAAAGACACTAATTTTATCCGTCCTGGTCCCCAGGCTAATTCAATGAGCTGCCTACGCACACCCATATAAGACAGCATCTCCTTCAGCATGGGTGTGTGGATGTGTATAACCCAACAGACAGTCATCTCGTCATCTGCACAGAGCATGTTCTTTAAAGCAGGTTCTTGGGCTATTTCACCCACACTGAATTCATTAACAGATGTGTTTATGTGTCTTATCTCTGTTTTTGTATTCATCAGCTTCAGGAATGTACTGGAGCAAGGAGGCCTCTTTTAAAGTAGGGTTCCCAAGTTTTTTTTTAAATTCGTAAATCTCGCAAAAGCTAATAGAGACCATTTGAAAAGCAGTATGTGTGCAGCTGTATTTTATTTTATATCTGCTGTACTCTGTGTATACACGCTAGAACACTGAAGCTTCAGTGAGCTCTCCTCCTTCAGAGTATGCGTGTATAAAACAATATCGCAAAAGTCTACCAGAAGCCATATTAGTTGTACAGTATTTAGCATTTTTCTTTTCTTCTCTCCTGGCGTCCCTCTTTGAAATTCTGTAATCTATTTTTAAAAGCAAATGCTTTCTCTTTCCCAAAAAGACCCTGTGTTTGTGAAAGGGATGGGGACCCTTGTCTGCCTTATTTAAAGACTGGTTTATAGCCTGTTTCTTTCTAAGTTTATAAAAAAGAAATCTGCTTTTGGGAGTCTTTTCAGAAGCAGTCCCCTCTGTTCGTAAAAGCCAGTTAGTAAGCCAGTCAAATGAGGAAGCAGAAACAGCGACTGGAGAATTATAAAACACAGACAAGAAGGATATGAGAAAGGTAAGAAATAGCATTCCACTGGAAACTGACGGCTTTTACTGCTTTGAAAGCCGAGGCACTCGTTGACAGGAAGCCTACATCAACAAACTGGGGAATCACTTTGAAGTCCGTTTTCATTTAACCTTTTTACAGTGCATGGGTTTTAAAAGTTTCTGGGGGAAAAAAAAAAAAAGGACAAGCTGGAAGTAGAAATCTGAGACTGGAGTCAGCTGGCAGTCATCTCTTGTCCCTTGTGCAGTGGAAACAGAAATGCTCTGTGGCTGTATTGTATATGGCAGAAACATCTGTTATCAATTCCAAACTGGCTAGGATACCACAGCCAAGAGCAATCGCTTTGGAAAGAACCCACACACACTGTCGGCTCAATTTGGCACTTCTTCAGTTAACTCCATATGCAAAGATACGGTTTTCATTTAAACTTTCCCAAAAATGTAGTTAGCAGACAGTAGTCCTGAAAGGTTAATGAATATCAAATTCTATTTTACTCATAAAAACTGAATTTTCTGAATCGGTCCAGAAACTCTATAAATTACATATGAGGAATCAACCAATCGCTGTTAAGGATTGGTTAAAATTCCAAAGCGTCTTATCCTGTGTGTAGATGTCATCCCGTTCATGGAAGGCACAGTGTGTAGTTTTAGCATGTTTGGTGTTTCAATGCAAATCTGTTCAGAAGCATGGATAGAGATCTCTGATATATGCATTTGTATAAGAGCTGCAATGAGTGCAGATGGAGGTAGAATTGTTCTGGGGTGTTGTCTTGCTCCTATAACCAGCATTTATTTCCATTTGATTTCATTCCCTGTAGCCCAAACCCAGTCATTAGTTGGTGTGGAGTACCTGCTGATAGACAGTGTAATATTAGCCCTGTCCTTTAATAATGCAATACCTGTCAGTATGGTTTTCTCGACTCTATCTTTAGAGGCGGCTAATCGTTCCTATGTAAAATTATAGCAGAATTAAGTTGACAAAATGTGTGGCTATTGCCTTCCCTGTTAAACTGATAAAGGCATCAGTCAGTGTGCTAGCATAGCAAGCAATGGTTATAGTTAGAGCTGTAACAATGCAGCCCACATATGCTCGCCTGGTTCCTAGTTGCGGATTGATCTTAAAATTTTGTCAAGTTGGGTCTTAAAGGATCCCAGTGATTCGGCATCAACAACACGGCTAGGTAACCCATTCCATCCCCTCACTGCTCTCTGTGTAACAAAGAGCACGTCTCCACTGTATCAGCCACTTAAATAATTACTCAGTATTTCAGCGATCTTTTTGATTCTGCGGTCTCCGTTTACAGCCTCAGTCCCCTGGCACCAGGCTGGTGTTTGTACTCCAGTTTCTCCTCAGTGAGTGATTCAGCATCTCTGAGCCAGTGTCTCCACACAGCAATGGAAACTGCAGCCACAGGGGTGAGGACCGCCTCCTGAATGAGGATTACTGCCGAATCAGCACAAGTCCAATGAAACAGCCTGCATGCCGGTGAACTAGTACTGCTGGAATCCATGAGTAACGCACTGTGTCCCGCGATCCTCTTTCATTCGTACAGCACTGTACTCAGTTGCATAATTCTGTGCCACATGCTTAACGTTAGGAAAGAAGCAGCGGGCTTTGTTGACTGCCCATTTGTTATATCCATCAAACAAACAAACTCCCTGGCATCATTTGTGATGGTCACTGATTCACCAATGCTGGAAGGTAATTGTGTATTTGAATGTGAAGGTGTTTGGATATGTTTGTTCAGACTGTAACAGATGTTTGTGTTGCTCTTTCCAATCCATAACAACTGCTGTGAGTCACATCTCAGCCAGCCAGAGACTGAATATTAATGCCAGTGTGTCACATTGTGGTAATTATTAACTGTAGTCACTTTAATAATCTCATTTCACTGGGGATCTGTAAGCATATTTCTTTGATTAACACAACGATCAAAATATGCTTTTTTTTTTTGGTGCAAACTTTGTAAACAACCTTCATTCTGCAAAGCCTCTGGGTTTTTTTCTGGAAAATCTAATTGGGAATTTATGGTTTTGGTATATTTGCCGATTTACCGACTGTATTTCTAGCGCTTTCCATTGTATTATTGTGTCTTTGTGTCGTGGAGTCAGTATTTTCTTCTGGCACAGCCTGTGTTTTACTCGCAGGGCTAAACCCCAAGCCATTCAGATCCTGTTGTTTTCAAGCCGTGGGGGTAAAGAAATCCTCCTGTGTGACTTGTGTGCTTGCTGCACCACACACACTCCTAGTCTTGATAAAGCAAATCTGCTGGCTGGGGAAGAGTCTTCCAACAATCTTAGACTAGAACAAGAAGCCCCAGGAAGCAAGAGTCCCATTTGGAAAGGTCTTTCCTGCTGCAGCAAAGCTGTCTACAGCTGAGGGAACGGGAAACCACTCTGTGGCTTGGAACCTGGTTTCTGGAGACTAGGTTTCAGCCCACTGCACGGCACACCAGGGGAGGCTTGGGGTTTGATACAGCAACGTTGCCTCAAGCTAGGCCTCCCGTTCTCCTGGAACCAGGTTTCAAGCTACTGTTCCTGAAAATACAGCTTTGTGTTCCCTCTGCTTAAGTCACCAGTACTCTAGGAGCACTGAAGAACTTTCTCAATATCCATTCCCTTATAAAGGTGTATCACGGTATTTTTGCATGATGTTTTTGCAGTCCCCCCCCCCCATGCTTCTCCCCTGGTAATATTATGCATGTTCCATAGTTTACCCTGGTCTGCAATGTTTATCAATATGCTTAACATATCTCGTTAATCTTTACAATGCTGGTCACCTATGCTTTGCTATGCTTTCACTGTGGGAACATTTTATAAGGGTTATGTACATATAGACAATTATATTTTTTTCTGTACAGTTAAACTGTAATAACCAGAGAGTAATTCTGGTAGTTTATTAGAATAATAGTGTGATTTGGGAAGTACATTTTATCCTATGATCATACATCAATACAAATAGGTAAGGTCTAGTTTATCTGATAGCAGTTTCTAAGTGTTTATACCAGTACTATAAAATACAGATGGATAGGGTTCATTAGTAAGTATGCTGTGACCCTGATAAAATACGGCTAAGCAGGGATCAGGGGGAGAGGCAACCCAGGTGCAACGTTACTTTCTCGGAGCTACATCATTTCCCTTGGGGTATAAATTCTCAGCCAGCTAACATTGTTTCTGCAAGCATCAACATCCCTCCGCCTCTCCCTTCCTCGCCTCTACAGCTGCCCCTAGGGTTAGTGTAGGGGTCTCCGATCAGCCTAAAATATCCATCAAGTATCATTTCTATGTATGCCATTGTTCATTGCATTTAAAGGTCTGTTCATTACATCCCGTTCTACTAAATATGTAGTAGAATGTTTGTTTTGATCTCCTGAAATTAAATCCGAATGTAATTCAGGCTTTCAGTTCTGTGTGGATTCCTCTCACACAGTATGTGCATCACGCTCGCTCAGCATATAGATTACATGAGTAAGCCCTGTTTATCATTCATACATACATTTCAACTAATGGAAAATAATGCACAGCCAATCTGAGCGTTTGACTTTCCACTCCACAGCCTTAATGCATTGTAAATGTCTTTTCTGCCAAACCGAACGAGTAAAACGCCTTCAAAGCCAAGTCTGGCAGAACTCCCAACAGAAAAGCTGCTTCAGATCCTCAGACTTCGTCCTGGAGGCCTGTCTGATTTCATTTTTTCTTTCTTTTTTTTCAATCCCTCTTCGATTTGCTGTTGGAGTGCACTTGCGCAGTGTATAGCTGCTGCTGCTGCACAGCGCAAGATCATCAGGTGTTTCGGACTGATAAGAGTGGGGTGATGCTGCCTTGTGCTGCAAGCCTGGAAAGAAAAAGTAGATCAGGAATTAAAAAAAATAAATAAATACTTCTTGGAACTGTTAAACGTATTTAATTTACACAGCTAAGATAGTTGCCTGAGACTGAACAGTAAGAAGAAAAAAAATTCCTAACAGAGCCGATCTGAAGTAGCTGTAAAGGGTTTCATGAACTAAAACTTGGTATAATTAATCAAAACAGGCTATAAAAAAGAAACAGCCCTTTACAACAATCCTTCATTTTGTAAACAGGGCACTGTGGTATCCAGCTGAAGAATCAGAAGCCCATTTTTAGTATTCAAACATGTTAGAAGATTATTTTTTTCAAGCACTGTTTAACATAATGTCCTTTCAAACAATTTTGTGAAGAGGGCTCCAATGTTCGTCCAATATCCATCTAACGAAAGAGGCACTGTTGATTTGAAGATGAAGAAAGGGAAATGGCTGGGGGTCCAATTCAATTCACTTTCTTAGCTGTAGTGGAAGGGAACTCATCCAATCCACACAGCCACTGTGAAGTCTTGGGATTCACTTCCCGTTACCTGAAGCTGATGTGCAGCTACATCTGCCTTGAAACCTGATCTAGTGTATCCACACTGCTCTGAACAATTACTGCAATAAGCAGATGTTTTCAGATCAGATTTGGGGATTTATAATGCTTAATATAAGCAAAACATCATTGAATGTCAAAAAATAAAATGTAACAAATACACTGATTTTCTTTAGTATAACAACTGTGCAAAGTGTGGTCACTATCATACGATTTTAGAGTATTCATTTGCATTATGTCCTTTTATATACCGCTTACTATACAAAGGCAACTGCATAGTTGAACCAACTTTTTTATGGACTTCAACCACCAGCAAAAAAGCGTGCCTAAACAATACCAGAGGCTTGAGATTCTGTAAGAGAAGCGCACCTGACATGTCTGTGAGTGGCACCCTGAAGCAGTGAAACACAAGTCCTAAACATACAGCGCTTTGAAGTTTTGTTTAGAAAGCGCCGCAATGCGTTTTCCAACCCCGAGGCAGGTGATGTCACTACGCCTTTAAGGAAATCTGCGCTGCAAAGAGACGGGGAAAAAAAGTTTAGAAAAACAGGGCTGGAACAAAGTTGGGCAAGGCAGCGGCTCAGCACCGATCTCTATTCCACTGGAGGAACTTCCACAAGCAGCGAATTTAACTCCGTGCAGTTTGTTTACTAACTTGGCATCAATGTGGACGTACTTGCATTTGGATTGATCTGTTAATTGCTTATCGGTATGTATTTTATCTCTTTAAAAAAAGTGTTTTTTCAGTTGAATGAGAACCCTAACTATGTTCACAATCCTCAAACTAACACTGTACCTCCAAGCAATTAAAGTTTGATTTAAAAACAATAATACTAATAAAAGAAAGACACATGCCCGTGTTGTAAACTGTTTTGAGGTGAACAGTTAGCTAATTAACGTCTATCTAGTAAGCGGTAAACACATTCCTCAGTTTAACAAACCCTAACTAATTAAGGTGGTAACCGATGCATTTCCTAACGCTAAAATAATTCAGTCATAAAGGGATGCCAGGCTGAACCGTTATAAAGATGGGGTTTTTTTTGTTATATATATTTTTTCTTCTCTTTTCTTTTTAATATGTGGATGCGTTTAACTATTTGAACAGCTGCAGTCAGAACAGCGAGCAGTAGATGTGTGTGCATTTTAGCATATTGCTGAATTTAATATATATATATATATATATATATATATATATATATATATATTATATATATATATATTATATATAAATAATAGGCTATTTGAAAATACATTATATGAAATATGTCAGCAGTTTTTTTGATAACCCGTTGTATGCAGTTAATTAGTTGAATTACGCATATTTACTTTGTGTGTTTAATTGTTTGCACTGTTGAATACATTGATATTAAAACCCTATAGTGCATAAATAGATGCCAATGATACAGCAGCACTGTTTAACATATTATAATTATAAACTCTGTAATGTTTATTAACCTACAAACTAATACAAAGGACAGACAAAAAAAAAAAAGAACTGCTGTTTGGTAACACTTATTAGCTTACATTGCAGGCGCATATTACCAACTCTAGAAGGGTATTTAATTATTACCCTTAACTAGGAATTGTGTGTGTGTATTCCAGAGGAACGCATTTTAGTTAGAAACGTGTGCGTGTTCTGAGTTCACCCCCTACACTTAGACGTTTCTTTTAGTTTACTTCATCGCCCTCTTGTGGTTATTTAAGGTATGGCGTGCATGTTAGGTTTTTTTGCATACAGTTCTGCGATCCACTCAATGGAGAGACTCCCTTGAAGTTAAAAACAACACGTCCGAAGCTGTAGTAAACATCTGTACATCCTTTCAGTGTTAAGAGCTCCTTGTACGTGGTCACGTTTGCACAGCTGTTGGCGGTGTGGGTGGGGGGTGGGTTTGGAAAGAACAATTCAGGTTTAAGGAAACTGAACTGGATAATAGCCACGCCATGTCAAGCAGTTTCTAGAAGGAAAAAAAAAAACTCAAGTACTGTATATGCCCAGGTATTAAGAGACTGGTCCCCTTAAAGGTGCAGCGCCCCCTTTTAGTTAACAGGGTGACATAAGATAGGAAAACAAAGTCTGATTTCAAATGCGCTCACAGAAGACTAAACCAGAAGTGTGCAGTAAACTTTCACACCAGGGATTGGATATTTCAGTGTAAAATGGAGCATGATTGTGGTACACTACACCGATGAGATTAACTACACGGTAGCTTTGCAGGAATCTCTAATTCTAGCCTGTGCTCTTTCTGTAGACCTACTGACACCATCTCCACCAGCCCTTCTATCAGCTTCCTCACCCAGCAGTTCTGAGCATCTGAAGAGCTGCGAAAGGTGAAAGCAATACACCCAAAGTGCAGAAAATAGGCAGGAGAGGCAGTTTGAATGGATTTAGTATCAGACCCCGGGATCTTAAGCACACAGCATGGTTGTGCAGAGACAGCGTTCAGGACGTGGTCTGGTAGGCAGCGCGTGTGTGGCATGGTCATGGCTTCCTGGTGTCAGCTTGCTGTGGTGTATCCAAATTCAGAGGCGATGGGAAAACTGAACGGCTACCTAAAGAACTCTCTCTCTCTCTCTCTCTCTCTCTCTCTCTCTCTCTCTCTCTCTCTCTCTCTCTCTCTCTCTCTCTCATCGTAATTTGTCTCTAAACGTCTGTTCTGCTTTTATAATAGGTCATGTGCGGTCTTGTTATGTGGTTTTTACAGCAGTTTTATTTGAAATAGGAACATTAGCGCCTTGATTTAAAAAGATCATTCTTATTATTAAGAATGGTTTTGCTCTTTCTATTTTTAATATTTTGTCAGTTTATCTATCTATCTATCTGTCTATCTATCTATCTATCTGTCTGTCTGTCTGTCTGTCTGTCTGTCTGTCTGTCTTTTGTTCACAGCAGATCAATACCCAGGTAGCCAGTTTGTACATACTGCGGTCAATAAGCAATATAAAACCCCTTTAACAACCTCACATACTTGATTACAGGCCTGTGATTTTACCCTGAACCACAACCCAATGTCTGCTGAAAAGGCCCATCTTCTTGGCAGCTCCTTTTCTTTGACCAGGTTTATTGCGTTTTAGTCTAAATATTTCATTTCCTGTTGCTTTTCCAGGTGGAGGTTTGTCTCTGAGAGGACAGATGCGCTAGACCATGTGGATTTCCTGGCTGTCAGTACTATGGATAGCTGGCACTATACACACCTGCAAGGGAGGTTTGCTGGCAACCAGAACAGGTATATTAATCCATCTCGGTGTGGATCCATCATCTACTATGACTGCAGTAAATGAGCAAAATGTCACATTCTGGAGACACTTGCATACTTTTCACAGACTTGCATTCATTATGAATCCTGCATTTATGTTGCATTCATTTTAGCTCTGCAGCGTCTTTGAGTTCTTTGTCATTTCTGTATTGTTTTAGAATCCAAAAATGAATTACTTTGCGGGGAGCCTTTATTGAGCAAAATACGTTTGGATTCAAAGTAGATTCCTTCTGGATTATTTTCTGCAAGCATGCTTTTGGATTAATGCATTTATCCGAGCTCGTTTGCATATTTTGCTGACATGCATTTTGAATCCCTTACAAAAATGAATTATTTTTTATTATGAAGAATTTTGACTTCAGTAAGGGCAATTATTACTGTGGTATAGCTTGCATGCTCAGCCCTGTGAATTTTGGTCATTTTAGGATCTGAGAATTCTGTACAATTTAAAGCAAGGAAAAGCAGAAAGAAACATAAAGATAAATATTAATAGATCATTGTCATCGTTCCTTTACCTCCATCCAAAAAGTTAATAGAAGTGTAAAATGCATTTCCTTATAATTAGTAGTTTTGGTTTTTAATGAATTGTACCAGGTGCCGAGGTTAAGCAATAGGCAATGGTTTGTTCTTTTG
Organism: Polyodon spathula; assembly: GCF_017654505.1. NCBI lineage: Eukaryota > Metazoa > Chordata > Actinopteri > Acipenseriformes > Polyodontidae > Polyodon > Polyodon spathula. The sequence goes on along the minus strand of NC_054565.1, from coordinate 6,245,021 downwards.
ACAGCAGTGGGTGTTTGAGGTCTGTTGCATCTGCAGGGAAGGACTGAGGCTGTGCTCTGAGGTTTCCATGACAGGAAGTGAGGTAATACGACCTGGCACATTGGTAGGATTTCTTACCCAGAGTTTGGTCTGCAGCCAGACTGAGCAAAACGTTGCCTACTGAATTAAATCATAATAACACTACATATGGGAGTTCAGTGATCAGAATACTTTCTAGGAGGGATTTCTTTATTTCCAGCAAATACAATACCAACATGATAAATGGGCATCCAGCTGATCTGTAATAAATGTTACTGTATCCTGACACAATTGAAAGGATTGTACATACCCATTAAACCCTGTGCCAGGAAACTGTATACAGATATGAAGTCATTTGTTTCTGATTCCAAAAAAGCGTCCTGTACGATAACTGGTCAGATTGCCTACTGAGCAGAAAGAATGCGCTCCTCTTTCTGGACAGTAAATGTCATTGCCCAATTGGAAGAGCTTTGAAACACCCAGGTGATACAATCTCACTGTCTCATGGACCCAAACCGGGGTGGGAAAAGCAAGAGAAACGAGCTGGCAGAACAGTGCAGCAATAGCAGCAGTGTCTCATCGGAGTCTGGATGCTTGAAGAGATTTCAGAGTAAAAGGGTTCCTGGCAGGGTAGGTCTGGGGTAGTTTGGGTGTTCTTCACGTTGGGTTTGCAAGTATTCTGTAGCTGGTTGATCATTAGACTCTTTACATGATCATAAGACGGGGCTCTCAGCATGCAGGTGGCTGACCTTGCTGTTGAGTCTTGGTAGGTCGTGGTGTTGGAGGGTTTTGGGACGCTTGCTGCAGGCACCTGAACATTTTAGCAGGTCTCAACAAGGTGGTTCTGAACAGAAGGACTGGGCTCAGGGCGAGTGGTTTTGTTCGCCTGTGACCTGTTTGTGTTCCTATCCCTCGTGTTGTTGGTGGTGGGTGTTCTCTCCTGTTCATACCTGCACTTGAATACTATAACTAGATGCAGATCTTGATTCGGTTCTCCGCTCGGCATTGCTTCCCAGTAGCTGTATATAGATTACAAGGTTCACCCTGAGGTTAGGTAAACAGAGCCTCAGAAAGGGAGGGAGCAGATGAAATAAAACTGTGATGGGGAGCCAGGCACAACAGTTCTTAACATAACTGAAAACTACAGGTATAATATTGGCTTGAGTCATCATTTTGTACTGAAAAGATAGGAGGTTGTGGAAACTTGCATAAGACTAGACTGTCATACATGTATCTAGACTAATGAGACCATGTAAATGGGATTATGGAATCACCAATTAGGAATATGGATGAAAACGAAAAGAACAAAAAATCCTCCCCCTCTGTGTTTCAGGAGTTATTTGAAGGGGAAAAAGAATTGGAAAAATCTTGCTGAAAATAAAACAAAAAAACACTTAGTCCTGCTGCCAAGGTTGATGAGGCAAACATCCAGAGTCCTGGGATGCGGGCCATTTAACATCATTAATTTCAACTGGTTTGGTTGGGATGATGCTTGTCAACTGGAATCTGGAGTACCACTAAAAGTGGGGGGGCCAAGTCTGCAAACGATTTGACAAACAAATGGGGACTGATGTCCGATAACAGCCTCGTCACCCGTTTGTGGAAAGCATGAACACACACCTATAAGGCGAAGCTTGGGGATATAAAACATCTTGGCCTAATTCTGGTTTCTTTTTAAGCCTTGCAGAATAACAACAGTGATTTGTAGCACAGGCTGCTTCCTGGATTTGTGGCTTTGTTTATCTCCACTTTAAGGGTACTTTTTAAGAGACTGAGTCATACAAGGAACATCGCAAACTGCCCTGTTTTGTATCCTCTTTCACAAATGCCGTTAGCAATGATTAACTAGTTCAGCTGTATTTCATGGTCAAGCATCTAGCCAGTGCTGCAGAATTCAAGCAATACTCTTTAAATCTCGTTAAATCAAATTAAGAGGTTTGGCACCGGTGCCCTTTGCTCCAGGAAGCTACCATAAAAATGACATTCCATTTGCCAGCCGTAGAAACTAGAATATTACTGTCTCTGTGCACCAGAACTCTGCCGGATAGGAAGTGGTAATCTCTTTTATATCTAGCTGCAAAGGTGCCGTCCATTTCAGAAAGGAAATTAATAATTTAATAAAGCGGACCTTACTACAACAGCTTTCACTTTTACAGTAATTAACGGTGTATCCTCTTTCAACCGCTGTGCTTAATGAATCTGGTAATTGCTGCAGCGACTAATTTGCCACTGTGCCAGTGATGACTTGGCGCAGTGGCATTCTTTTTTTTTATTGGTGAAAATAAAAACAAGCATTGTGTTTACAGTACAGTTACAGTACCTTTAGGAAGTGGTGCTGTGCAAGAAAGAAACCAAAAGAGGAAAGTGAAGGGCGAAAGCACCTTTCTGATGGCACACCGTATACAGTACAATACAATGCAAATGCATTTTTATATAGCCCCCTTCATGCCATGGCATCCCAGAGCGCTGTACAAAGTTAAAAACAAAACGAGAGAGCTCTTAACGTACAGTACACTCCAGCTACAACCGATTCATATAAAAAAGCGTTTTAAAAAAAAAGTGTGTTTTCAATTTAGACTTTAAAAGAATGCAATGTTTCAGTGTCAACTGGAATAGAGCTTCACAAACGAGAAGCAAAACAGCTAAATGTTCTGGCTCCTGTGGACGTAAAGATTACTTTTTAGAAGAACTAAAAGTTCAGCATGTTCTGGTCTGTTTATAGGAACAGCAAAGAGCTTTCGGTTTTCACTCGCTGTCTTCAGAAAAACACGGCTATCAACACTACTAAAAGAGACTGCCTGCCTTGCCAGCTGCGAGAGATAAAAACAGCAAGGCAGCAATCTGTTGCATGCCTGAGCTATGTGATTTTTCTTGCTTTCTTTTTATAGACAATTTGTTTTCTGTCTCTAAAGTGGATACGTTTTCCTGTTTAACCATTACTGTTCACAAAACTGCACAGCAATGCTACTACTTTCCACCCGTTACTCATAATAATGGTGCAGCACAACCGAGATGAGATATACACACACACACACACACACACACACACACACACACACAGCTTTACAGCAGAACAAAAAAGAACCTAGGTTAAAATAAAATGTTTTTGACAGATTGGTATTAGCAAACAGATGTTTTACGGTTAGGGCTGTATTTTTTTTTTCATGGATTTCACGATTTCCCTGAAGTGTACCCATTGCCACGTAATATCTAGTTCCCATTTCTGAAAGAATAGTGTAAGTATACTCTTTTTTTTTTTTATAACTTAAAAATAAATGCAAGCAAGTTAATCTATAGTACGGTAGCAGGTTGGAGACCAACGTTTTGAAATCTCTCTTGGTCCAGCTGTATAGACAGTCTCTTCTGTTCCTTTGCAGGTGTTCAGTGTCCCAGCTTGCAAGTAGAAGGATGGAAGTTCTCACGAACCAGTGAACCGCATATAAATACCACAGGTAAAAGACTTCTGCATTTGACTGGAAAGTTTAAATGCCTCTGTAGCAGATATATCATCTCCCACTAGGAAAACATGTCACCAGTGACAGGGAAAGAGAGGAAGCAGCTGTATCTCCATACATCATACTACAGAGTATTACATAGATCTAAAGAACCAATTACAGACCGTCATTAGAGCAGCTTGCTGCGTATTCTTGTGGTCTATGGAGGAATCTGTCCAGGAGTCTGTAGATCACTTTCAAATGTGCATTCAAGGTGGATCATGGTGGTTAGGGTTACTGGTGCTCTAATTTTGTTTTTCCAGCTAACTTACTAGTGCCCTGTCCCCATATTCAATGTTCTTTTTAGTATTCCGCAGTATTTTGTAAATAAAAGGATTTCATTGTTTGTTTGTTTTGTTTTTCGCTCCCTCCTGCAGGATTTAACATCGTCAGAAGATTTTCTCTGTTGAAGACCCCAGATATAAAGAAGATCCGCAACCCTGGAGGGCCGCTGATCTTACGGCTTGGGAGACTGCCGCTCATCAAGCCCACTGCGTGAGTCTGCGTGGGAGGGGCGTCAGGGTTCGGGGGGGAGAGAGGTGAAAGCACTGCGCTCCGCAGACGTTAAACATGAAACGCTGCTTTGTTCGATTATTTGAAGAGATTTGCCAGGAAAAAAGCTATTGAAATTGTTTTACATTAAATGTGTTTTTTTTTTTTTTTAATGACAGTATTTAATATATAAGACATTTTACATGGTTCTCTACTGGGTAGCAGCTAGCCAAATGCAATACTGACAGTTTTATTTTAATAGCCGTAAGATTTCCCAACAAATCAGCATTCAATTAAACAGCCAGCCACTTTCAAGGATTTCAAATACAATACTCACCTAATCTTCAAATCAGAGAAACTCTTACAATGGCTTAAACACGTTTAGTTTTCTACAGCACAACTACTTGACAACAATAGCGTGTTATAATGCCCTGTAAAGCACAGTTTAAGAAGAGCGATTCCCACCTGTGCTGAAGGACCATGCCAGCGTGTGTGTGACTGCATTCCTCACTGTGCTAATATGGACCAACTGACTGTGTGTGGGTGACACGACTTCCTGGTGACAGCCTGTGAAGACTGTGACACACACGACGACCACTGTGTGTGCTAGCTGCTTGGCTTGGACTTGCCTGCTAGCTGTACTTGGTGGCTGGGTGCTTGCCTGCTAGCTGTACATCCCAGTCACTGCTTCTGAATTAAAGTATTGATATATTGATTGAATGATTGAGTTATAAAAATCAAAGAGGTTGAAAACTTTAGTTTTTTTCTCCTTTACAATTTGCTGGTGTTTGCAGTCATTCTGAGTGGTTCTGGGTTCTGCATCAGGGTAGTAATTGTTCTCTAAATCTGCCTTTACCTGGCTTTGAGCCTGCCTGGAGATTCCTAGACTGTACCAAAACCGCTGGGATGTTTGAGCCGCCGAGCCGTGGCATTGCAGGAGACTGTTTGGAAGCTCAGGGCTGTAGATTTCACAAATGCAAATCCCTTTTTTTTTCCCCAGCAGTCCTTTTTTTTTTTTTAGTAGAGTGTTTTTTTTCTACTTCTGTAAGTGAGTAGGAAAGGCCGTTCCAAAATCAACCAAGCAAACGAAAATGTTTGTTTCCACTGGCCACCTTTACCTGCCAAATGAAGTAGGAAAGCCATTTCCTGTGGCAAAACCGTGACGTGACAGGCTGCATTCGTTTAGGCCCTGGAAGGCGGGTCTTCTAGCTGAGAAACGACCACAGTAACAGGCACTAAACCACTTCCTGGGTCAAGTCTTGAGGACAGGGTTTAGATGGGGTTACGGAAGAGCTGTGAATTGAGAATGCAAAGCTAGGCATAAACGAAATGAACAACCAAGGCAAAATGGCAGCATCTCCGAGTACACTGAAAGGAAACAAAAGCAAAATAAAACAAAGCATACTTTTTTATAGATATACTTTTCACAGAGTAACGATATGGAAGTTTCTGAAGCTGTTGTCAGCATGCATTTCATTGGGACAGCAGGGTGTGGGTTACAGGTCAATTCAGTTTAACACTAGCATACTGTATTTGCTATTTTGTTTTTAAGAGATTCCTCTCTCCAGAAATGTAACTTTTCTACACAAGTTATTTTCCTTGGGTGGAGCATGAGCCCCGCCTCACTTAGCCTCCGGGATTTGAACCCTTTGTCTCTCAGCTGGAGAGTTCTAGAACACTATGCTTCTGTTCTTCCAGTAGATCTCTGGATAATAAAGGGCTGCCCTATTGACCTCTACTGTGGGATATGTGTCTGAGCCATTCAGAGAAATGCCAGGAAGTGAAGCCAGGTGCTCACTGAACCTTTGCATCTGGGTCAATCCCACCTGAGGGGCTGAGAGTGGGGGAGGGGGTGGTTCTGATTGGAACAAACATTCATTTTATCTTGAAGGGTTTATCTGTTTATTAAGAACCTGGGTTAGTAAATCTGCAACAATCTTGGCTGAGACCACTATCCTAACCCAGGTTCCTGCCCCTGTAGAACGGGGCTGCGCTGGCACCGTCCTTCATTGTGTTGTAACACGTCTTGCAGATTTATTACAGTGAATCAGAGGGAGAAAATTAAACATGACAGCCTAGGAGAACTGGGTTATCACATTCAAATCTTAGTCAGCTTTCTACCTGAAGTTAAACAGGAGCTTGTTGGAGCTTGCAATGGAAAGAATTCAAAAAGGTGTTCTGTAAAACAAGACCAATTTAAACTGAGTTGCACTGTGGCAAAGAACTTCCTACTGGGCATCTTTCAAGTCATTTTGCTGTTGAATCTGAAAACTCACTTTTGTTAAAAGACATGTAGAGACAGAGTCCTGTACGTCCTCATTATGAGTAACCCTTTATCCAAACACTGGAGCCTGTTGGGTTCTGAGCCTAAGGCTGTTAGCTCTGTCTAATTTATTGCTGTCATCCATAACTATTAAGCACTCAATAATGCCGAATGCGTAACATTTGCTAAAATAAACGACACAGATTCAATGACTAGTGTACCGATGGACATCTTCGTCTGTCATTGAATTTATTAGTTCCTTTTACTGATAATTAAGGCCATAAAAGGTTCAGCCTTTTAAAAGACAAACAAAAATAAAATTCTTGGAAGCTGCAGTAATTTTGCATTGATGTTTTTAGATTTTACAAACCATTTACCTTGTCTAAAAGGTGCTGCTCTTAGAAGTGCTCACCATGGTATTGTTGCATGGTAGTGTTGCATGCTATTTTTGCATGGTATTGTTGCATGCTATTTTTGCATGGTATTGTTGCATGCTATTTTTGCATGGTATTGTTGCATGCTATTTTTGCATGGTATTGTTGCAGTTGTCCCATGGTTATACTATGCATTTATCATAGTTTATCCTGGCTTGCCATGTTTATTAATGATATGCTTGGCTATACTTCTTTACCATGCATATCTCTCTTTGCCATGCTTGCCCTATGCTTTATTACACTTTGCTATGCTTTTACTATGGGAGCCATTTACAAGGCTGGCATGCCCAGCCTGTATCTCGGTGAGACCCTTCACCGGTTTCTCTCTCCGTGCCTCTCTCAGCCAGGTGTTCCCCCGCGGCCTGCCTGCTGAGTTCACCCTGGTCACCACGCTGCTGCTGAAGAAGACGACAGTGAAGGAGAACCTGTACGTCTTCCAGATCTCCGATGCGCAGGGATACCCGCAGGTATTCTTCTTCTTCCCGTTTGCACGCACGCGTTTGCTTTCATAGACCCTGATTAGCACTACTCTTTGACTGCTGTACCCAAGCTAAAGATAGATAGTCCATGATTAGTGCTAATCCGGGTTTCTGAAATCTTCCGTAACAACTGGATGAGAGCAGGAGATCTTACAGGGTTTGTCTTGTAGTAATTAAAAATGCAATAAGGCCAGTGCAAATCAGGTCTAGGAGAGAGAGAGCTCAGAACTGCAGACCACTACAGTAGTATAAGAAAACTGAGAGCAATGAGCGAATCTAATGTACCACTATATATAGTGCATACAGAGTGGGTCACAAGTTGTACAAATAAGGGTTGTTCATTGTATTGAAGAAAATTCTCAAATTGTCAAAAAGGAACAGTACTATGTTGTGCAAGTTTTACAGTCTCTCTCTCTCTCTCCAGATCTCGCTTGGTATCAATGGTCCTGAGCGTAGTGTGGAGCTGCGAGCCCGCGGCGCGCACGAGGAATATGTGAGTTGTCTGTTCAGTGGCGATGGCGTGGCCTCCCTCTTTGACCTCAAGTGGCACAAGATCGCGCTGAGCGTGCACAAGGGCATGGCAGCAGTGCACGTGGACTGCAGCTCCATCGAGACCAAGCCATTGGGCGAGAGGCAGGGGGTGGAGCCTGAGGGACACACCCTGATTGGGCTACGCGCGGAGGATGGCACACCCGTGGAAGTAGGTGCAGCGCCAGGTTTTTTTTAATCACGGCTTTGTACTACATTTATTTTAACATTTTCTTAGTATCTGATAAGGGATGTTTTGATCATAGCTGACCTATCCAACAGGGTATACAGTCAGTTGCTCAAATCAGCCCCTATGCAAGTTTTATTTGCTAATTATAGCATTTTAAACTTCATTAATTAATATTAATATCTCCCTGCATGCAAAATCTGTTTACTCAGGCAGTGTACATTAGATTCCACAGAGCCCGATTTTAATGCTAATCTTGGACTACCTTAGATTAAAGTTGTCCAAGGTTATTAGAGTACTTTATTAGTCAGTGAATAATCACTTCGGATGTGTTTTGTTTGTAACTCCTCTTTGTTTCTCACTGGAGTGCTGCAGCGATTGTCAAGGGTTGTTTGTTAATCGCTCTCTCATGTCTTCTCCCCCTGCTCAGTTTGATATTCAGCAGATCACCATCTACTGTGACCCTGCCCTGGCCATTCAGGAGGCGTGCTGTGAGATCCCCGGGGCAACGGTAAGCACACTGCTCTCATTGCAGAGAGCAAAACAGATCAGAGGCAGATCAGACTCCCATCCCAGAGCTCGGAGCCTGAGGCTTCAGGGGTATGTAGTTCAGCTGAGGTGTGGTCGACTGCTTGTGACTGTTGAAAAATGCAATGCCAACCTTGCTGTACGGCATGTCTCGCTGGATTGAACTTTTTGCAGCGTGTATAGCAATCGCAGTACAGTTCAGTTTATATACCTAGTTTGAGCACAGTGATGATCTGCTAATGTGTTCTCTTCTCCGGCAGTGCCCCCCTAATGTCTCAAAAAGCCGTCGGGAAGCTGAGGTGAGCCCCAAATCTAACCTGATCGAGATCGTCCCCCAGCCAGAGGGCAAAGTGTACACCCGCTGCTTCTGTCTGGAGGAGAGCGAAATCAGGAGCCAGGTGAGGGAGAAGGGGGTATTATTGGGATGATCAGGAGGTCAATTCAATGCTATACACAACAGCAGACTTGACCTTTTAACCTAGCTAATATTCTAATGTTCAGGGAACACGAATTAGTGAACATGTGAAAGACAGGCAGACAGACAGACTGGGTTGTACATGATCAAAGTCGATTCTCAATTCTTTCCTTACTGGGTAAGAAAAAAAAAAAGAATTACTGCTTGAAGGGAGCAGCGACCCATTCAGACAACCGTGTGAGCGATTTTTGTTTTTTATTTCATGCGCGAATGCATGAGCGAGACTTGCAGATTGAGAATCTAACAGTCCAGTAAAGAGGCTGCAGTGTGTGCTGCCGAGTGTGTGAGTGATTCAGCAGATGAGAAGCGTCACAAAATATCAGCTTTAGCCAGTAAGGGAACTACAGCTTCATTAGCACTGCCACCGTGACCTGGGTGACTGGCTGACTGCCAGGGACCATGCTGATGAAAATACTGAGAGGGAGAGCGAGAGCGAGAGAGAGAGACTTGGCAGTGGGGTCGCAGACTCCTGCTGTTTCATTTCATGCTCAGCTGGGCTATTAGTAGTAGTACCAATAGTAGTAGCAGCATTCCTTATATAAATTATAATTATTATTTTGCGGTTCGTCTTTTAACTCCTAGTTTTTCAAAGGATAAAACTCTACCTTAATTTTGATGACATGAGAAACAAACAACTTGAGAGACCTTGAATGATAGTACTGGAGTACATGAAGAGATGCCCTTCAGTATCTTTTTTGTCAAGCCTCTCAAATCTGCAGACAAGGAACTAAAAAAGGGATTATTACTTTTTTTTTTTTTTTTTTTTTTTTTTAAATGGACAATACACGGGTTCAAGGTACATAACCTACAAACAAATTTTCTTCCATAAAAAAAAAGTGAAACATTTTAATGAATGTTTATATATCTATTTCCTTTGTGCATGTTTAGTGCATTCTTTCATAAAGTATTCTTTATGAAAAACAACAGACCCTTTTTCGGTCAGTCTGCACAGAACCCAGCTTCCTCCAGTCCTATGGAAACATGCTTGCAGCTGTAGGGGGTTATTCATTGCAGCTGAAGCAAGCACATGGACTTGTGCATGCAGAACTGGCCATTCTGGCAAGCTGGATACAGCTGCCAACAGTAATTGCTCATACTTGCTTTAGAAAGACATCTTGCCTTTTGAGAGGGATTTAATCTAAAATAAAATAAGCTGCCGTGACATGCATTGTCCTTCTTTAAACTACCCTTTATGTAATTTGTCATCCAGCCCTGAATATACAGGGGCAAAGTTTCCATAGCATTTTGAAGAGCAAGGTTTTTCATGTAGCGTTCCACCTCGTTAAAATTCAAAGCGAATGCCAGATTCAGTCTTCATGTTCTCATAGATGATGCAGAGCAAGTTTTGGATCCCTGCCAAAATCTGATAATTAAGATAAACCCAAGGAGGCATTAGTACATGTCAGCAGTAAATGTTAAAAATAGCTTTGCTTCAAATGACTGATCTGCTTACCGTGTGTGTGTGTTTATTATTATTATTATTATTATTATTTATTATTATTATTATTATTATAATTCATCCCCCCTTTTTTGGTTAAAGATACTGGTATGCTTTCTTTAAAAAATAAATACATTATAAAATCTTCTGAAAGCATATTAGCGTTGGTGGGCTAGTTAGTAAGCACGGAACACAATTTCTTTTAATTCCTCTGTAGTTAAAAGAACGGATTTTGTCAAATAAAATGTTTTATTCTATAATAATTAGTTCCTTTTATAGTTTTACCATCACTGTCAAGTTCTTGGGTACAGTTGCTCTAGTGAATTACAGCCTAAAAGAGAAACAGCACCCCCTAATGAGACTGTTCAAACACTGCAGCTCGGCTACTGCTCATTCAAGGTCTCCAATGCAAATACTGATCAGAACCTGCTGAGCGTTTGAGATCTGACAAGATAATACCCCCAAACAACTGCCGACAAATACAGATTTAAACACATAAAAGCCAATCAAATTGATGTACTGTATGAACACTTCATAACGCATATAGATTTAAAAGCCAATCAAATTGATGTACTGTATGAACACTTCATAACGCATATAGATTTAAAAGCCAATCAAATTGATGTACTGTATGAACACTTCATAACGCATATAGATTTAAAAGCCAATCAAATTGATGTACTGTATGAACACTTCATAACGCATATAGATTTAAAAGCCAATCAAATTGATGTACTGAATGAACACTTCATAACGCATATAGATTTAAAAGCCAATCAAATTGATGTACTGTATGAACACTTCATAATGCATATAGATTTATTATTTATGCATATTACACTTATGTAAATATTGCAATCCTGGTGATTTTTAAAACTGCTTTTGTTGTGTTTAATTGATGTATTGAGATATGCTTTTGGAATGAAGAATTGTTTAATGAAATCAGGGTAGTGTTTGCATACAGTTCACTGTTTCTCGCTGGCAGTGTGAAAGCACGCCATGTGTTCATGCGTGTCGCTGTGGCTGTTCCCTGGAGGAAGCACAGTGATGGGGGGAGGCTGGTGTGCAAGGAGAGGATGGAGATAAGGTGGAGCCTTCCTGCCTCCCCCGACCACGCCTGTGTTTGTGATGTCAGCACACCTGGCTGTTATGAGAGACTGATCCCGCCTGCCTTTGTGATGTCAGCACACCTGGCTGTTCTGAGAGACTGATCTCAGCTACAGTCTGAGCAGAGCTGTGTGCCTTTCAAACACAGCAGAGGCATGTTTTGTAGATTTTGATTGTTTCCAAGTTGGGATTTCTACCATGCCCCTACTCAATGCTTAATCAGAGTAGTTTTCATCTGTGTTCAGGAGCTGCTCTTCAGTTCCAGTTGCCTGCTATAAATATCTGAAATGTAGGCCAGATCATAATAAAAGATCCAGCATCATCACATGTCACGTTGTCACAATATATTCCTTCTATAATACTATAATACTTTTAGTAAATCCCACAGCTGATAGCTTCTCAGATTTTGATTCCTCTGTTGCCCACTACTGGTCACTTTTAACACATGGTTTTAAATCAATTGAAATAACCACTTCTGTGTTTTTTTGTGTTTGTTTTTTGGGGCGTCCGGGGACACAGGGCCTGCCAGATAAGGTAAGTGACAAACCTTGTTCAGTCTTTTCAAAGTGTTTCTGCATTAGCATTTTCTACACTGCTCGAAAAGAGATTTGGACCTGCTGTGAAAGTTAAGTACACAGCCACCCTGAAGCTTGAAATCTCCATCTCTCTGAAGCTGGCATACTTATTTCCCATGTGAAATTACATAGATGTATTTCTGACTTATCAGTGGAGATTATTAAGGAGCTTAGCTGAAATGAACCTCTGATACAGTATCTATCTAGTGTTTTAATGGAGCACGTTGCTATGGAGACAGTACTTTCATCTGGTTGGGAGAGGGCCAAGGAAGCGCAGAGAGAGAGAGAAACAGAGACAGAGATAGAGACACGGAGACACAGAGAGAGAGAAAGACAGAGACACGGAGAGAGTGAGAGAGAGAGAGACACACACAGATAGAGAGAGCGAGAGAGAGAGACAGAGAGAGGCGTTCAGCACTGAAACAGAATCTTTGTAACTGGAATGGCAAAGTCCAAAATGGTTGAAATGTGGACCCTCCAGGGCAGGATTGATGCATGGAGACTGAACTCTCCCTCAGCCAAGTATGAATGACTTAGCTGGAGCCGGGCAAAATATCTAATCATTATTGAAAGATCCTTTTGAATGCCTTTTCAAAATCTAAGAATAACTAAATTAGACCTTATCACCAAAAAAAAAGAAAACGTTCCATGGTCTTGAAGGGCAAAATTTATAATCGAGCATAAAATATATCCCTCAACTGCTGGGCAATCGGAGAGAATGGAAGTGAAATCTGGAGCTTGTGTGTTTCTAAAGCACAAAGCCTTTGAAAACTGTCTTTTGCAAGCTTTCAATTGAAAGAAATGATATGCAATGAAACACAGCTGATATTCTTGGGAGCGGGGGAATGGTATTACTCAGATATTTCTAATTATAGGCTTCTTTAAGGAAAATTCTATTTGAAACTGGTCCCAAGCAGCAAGCCTGCCAGTTCTTTGACTAAAGAACAGTTGAAATGGTTGAAAATACACGACTAGTTTTCCATTAAGTCTTCTGTTAACTGCTGTTTGGCTAAAGTTGGCTGGCGCTGGCATGTGAAAGCTCGATTCTTTTGAAAGAGGTTGGTGTGTTTCTGTTTCACGATGCAGGTATTTTCTTAACTGTGTGGCGTGTCTGCATATGCCGTGTCTCTGGTATTCCTCAGTGTTTGCGTGTTACTGAGGGGACGTGTCTTTACATGTTGAGCCTCTCCAGTCGGGATGTGGTACAATTATATTGTAGCTGCAGCTGCCTGCCATATACAAATGATACCTGGTTGACCTATGCTGCCCACCTCAAAGCTGTCCAACGTTAGTAACGGAAACCTCGTACCGGGAAGGGAAGGTGAGGTGTTAGGTGTTGTGCAAGAAGTTTGAAGCTGTCTGCACTGGGCTGAGCTCGCCAGTTTTGGAGAGGAGCTGTGTAAACGTTTAGATTAGGCTGTGGGGGTGCAATTTGGATTGTGACCTAAATGGCGTTTTTTTTTTTTTATAACCTTTTTGTTCATTTAAATATTGAAAATAGAAAAAAAAATAAAATGAAGTAGCTTTGGACAAAAAATATATTTTTCCTTTAATTTTATTTTTCCATTGTTATGTGGGGAGGGGGGGCATTCGACTCATACGAGGCTGTCATGCATTTGCATCTTTCTTCTGTCCCCATATAAAGGCTAGAAGAGAGTTTTTATATCCATCCCCATACGAGGTTGCCTAAATGAATGAGTTAAACAGAACATCTGAATCTGTGCACCAGATGAGAACTTTTAGAGAAATGCTTGATAAATTGTGTAACAGTATTGTGCACCACATTGAGTGAAGTGAAACGTTATTGTTTGTTTGCAGTGTGCCGGCTGTGCTCAAGAAATAAAAGCACAAAATGTGAGTATGAGAACTGTCTGTCTGTCTGTCTCTGTTACTTCAAGTTTAATTGGGTCTGGTTTTGGTTGAAGTTTTGGTACCGTTTATTATTGTCGCCTTATGATGTGGTCCCCCCCCTTTTTTTTTTAAATGGTGTATTCCGACTCTCTCTTCCTGCCTTGATGTTCAGTGCTTGCCCTCCCACCTGTGTGATTTACAGTGGGGGGCTGTCTCTTTGACACCGCAATGACTGACCCCCAGGTTAAGGACCCTGCCCACCTCGCTGCACTCGCACTAATCAGCCTGTGAGCTGATGCTGGCAGAATGCCTGACCTGCGGGCTCATCTTTCACGCTGATAACGGTTAGCAGCGACATCGGACCTCAGATAAGCTTGAGGCGTGAATAGAGTGCTGTTAAATTATACACTCCTAATAAAGCTTTTTTTATCCTGTGTTTCCATTTCTGTATCCAATTTTTACTCAAATGTGTGTTTAGTCAGAGCGATACACTGGTGCCACGTGAATAATTGCCCCCTCTCTCTCAAAGACCAATGTTGGTCTGCACCTATTAAATTCCAACACTTTCACTGCTGCACAGAGAGAGTTCCTGCCCAGTCAGAATTCTGCACAACACATGCATTTCTTTTCAGCTTCCCTGAAATAAAAGGCTCTTGTCATGCATTAGAACATGTTTGTACTGCACTACCTTCACAGACATGCCAGAGAATTGTAGATTAGATTAAAAAAAAAAAAAAAAAAAAAGTCCAGTGAGGTCGTGGAAGCTAAGGATAGGAAATAGTAATTTCAAACCAAATTACTAGACCATTTGATAGTCATTTGACACTTGACATTACTAATGCATTTATTCTTTGTGGGTCTGGCTGTGCAATGTGGTGGTTGTTCTTGCTCTGTTGGGCAGTAATATTTGAGATGCTGCTAATCGGGTTGTTGATGGGCAATTGAACTTGATTGAGAAACAGTGCTCAGAACTGGATACTCAGGGCAGAAGAGGTGACCAGTGCTCCAGTTTCCTGCTTTACCACAGAGGGGTGCCGTTCTTGCCAAGTAATGGAATAATTGCACATTGTTAGGGTTACTATAGGACTCTGTGTACGGTCCAGGACAGTTCAGGCTTTTCAACTCGCATCCCAATGCATTCTGGTAAGTGTAGTCCTGCTGTGTAAGGTACCTGAGACAGGTAAATAAGTACCCCAAACTGTCCTAGTGTGCACGGACTCATATGGTAACCCTACACATTATCATACATCGTTTTTATCACTGTGATGAAATGTAACAGAACGGCATTGTTCACATCGCAGGTGATTTCTTTAGATCATATATATTTTGAAGGTTTTGATTTTTAGATTCTGTTAAGTTATTCCTATATCTGACCCTGCAAGTTCAAGGCAGAGTGGGTGGTAAATTTTAGATTGCTTAAATGCAGGGGGGCTTTGTGTTTGATTGGAGAGATCAAACTAAAGGCTACGGGTTGCCATGGAAAGAGTTAGCAGATTGAAGACATGCAAAATAATTTAGAAGTCAAGTTGAAAGCACTTTCCAAGGTTATACGAGTAAAAACTGTAAAACTCCAGGAC
Source organism: Polyodon spathula (assembly GCF_017654505.1). Classification (NCBI taxonomy): domain Eukaryota; kingdom Metazoa; phylum Chordata; class Actinopteri; order Acipenseriformes; family Polyodontidae; genus Polyodon; species Polyodon spathula. Next base: position 6,229,575 of record NC_054565.1, on the reverse strand, counting down.
TGTGCATCAACACCACTGAGAACGATTGCAAATATAATAAAAATGACATTTTTAAAAGCCAGGATTGGCTGTTAACGGAATGCCGAAATAGTGTTGTTATACTTGGCTGGAAAAAAACAAAACATTGATACAGTCAAACGCACCTAAACTTTAGTGGTGTGTACAGGCAGTTAAAGCACTAGGTTACTGAACACGCATTGTATGGTAAAAGATAGACTCATGAGCATTGCTTTCCTAATTAAAGAGCCCGCATGCAAGGCTGAAGATGTAGTGCTTTCAAGTTAGATAAAGAATCTGGATAGCTGCAGCAGTGGAGTCCTATCCAGTAGGAGATGTTTGGGGGCACAGTCAGATATAATTTGGCTGGATCATTAAAGCAGACCAACTAGCAATTATAGTGTCACAATAAATGTCAGGGCTGAGCAAATGTATAGAAATGTAGCAAGAGGAGGAGAGAGGAGAGAAGCTTTTAACTAAATATCTGTTAATTAATTAAACTGTTTTTAAAAGTTCTGGGCATCCCAGCGGAGTTAATTATCTGCTTCTCTACTAAACAAAGTAAGCAAATAGATAAAAGAACAACACAAAATGCTTTGCCAAAACAGACTTTAAATTTCCTGCTTAATGTTTTGTGTAACCTTTCACAGTTTTATAGTGCTAATTAAAAGACCAAGGCAAACCAAGGCTTTTTTAATCGTATTTAACTCCCTTTAGCATTGGCAGTGTTCTAACTAGTCCTCTTGCAATACTGAAGATTATTATTATTATTATTATTATTATTTATTCATTTATTTCTTAGCAGACGCCAGGGTGACTTACAGTTGTTACAAAATATCACATTACAGATAAGAGCAGTTATGAAATGCAATAAAGTCAGTGATAAATAAGAGCAAATTTAAATGAGAGAATCAAAAAAAGAAGTAATTGAAGATATGCATGTACTGTAAGCAAGACATGCAGGCTCATGACATGCAATTTAAAGCAAGAAATGCGTAAAGTTAAGGAAGAATCTCGGGCACAAACCTTTCTTGCAAATTCCTTGTGTGATTCACGTATCTCACGCAGAACCCCTTTTAGCATTCTGCATGAAATCCTTCCTTATCCTTCTATCGTCGTTCAATAGTCCTTGCTTTAACTGTTAAAGACAGTGTGGAATGGTCAGCATTCATTTTTTTCAGTTGCATTTGGTACCAGTTTGAAATGATTTCACTTGCAGTGTGTGTACGTATCTATCTACTTGGCTGTACTGAATGTAAGATGTTGTTTTGCTCTATTTCAGGATGAAAATGCCCAGCACATTGTGAAGGTGAGCCCATTATCCGCAGGCACAGTTTTTACAGGCACTGTCCAGTGTTTCAGTGATTGAGACTGGGGCAGGCTGTAGTAACACAGGTGTGTGTCTTGTTCCAGGCTGAGAAGGGGGATCGTGGGGTACCTGGGATGCATGGACTGAAAGGGGAGAAAGGAGACCAGGTATGGACAATGAAAATAAAAAGTCTTCAGACACATTCCTGCACTGTGGCTGATTGTGAATACTGACTGAACCCCTCTTGCAGTAGAATACGGGTCCTAAAAATCCATCAGTCTGTTTATATTGATGGCTTTAGACATCCTTCTCGTCTCTTTCAATTCATTATTTAGTGTCGGCACATTTAGCTGAAGTGCCAAAGTGCATCTTCTGTATAGGGTCATTTGCATTGAGCTTGGCAGGGCCATTGAATTATGTATGATTCTAATATTGTCCCTTTGCATACATATCTATAAAAACATGGAAGCTACATCAGTAAGCTCAAACATATCTCATGAGCATTGAGATTAATATAGCTTGTTTCTATCTGAATGTCTCATCGTATTTTCTTGTGTTTGTTTCATTAGGGCTCTGACTGTGTAGGCACCTCTGATAGGAGCACGGGCTCTGTAAGTAATACAATTACCATGAAGAAAGCAGTTTGTGCTGTGGTCAGTTCTCTTCTGATAGTGTGTGTTGGTGGAGCTGTATGATCCTGTCCCTTGATTGCAGTAAAATCACATGACATTTTAGTGGAAACGCTTTCTCTTCTCACTGGAGATGGAAGCGTTCAGGTTGATGATGATTTCAAAGGGCGAGACTGATCGCGCACACACCGATACCTCCCTGTAACAGAACGTTTTATTGTTGCAAATAAATCGCCATTTCCTACGTTGAGGTACCTCGGCCGCCCATTTCCCGGAGGTTTAATTAAAACAGGAGTCTTTGCATGCTAAGCTGCCTGGTTTGCTTTGGAAGCAGTAAATAATACAGATGCAGTGTAAGCTAGTGAAATGTGATACAGTAACTGTGCCTCTGTTTCAGTGTTCTGCAGGACCGAAGGGTGAAAAAGGAGCCAAGGGGGAAGTGGTATGTTCAACATTCATCGTTGGGTTTTTCTGCAGGGGGCGCTTTCAGAAGGGTCAACACCTCTCGAATATAAAATAAGTTTCTGTTTTAAAAAAGAAAAAATACTACTAATAATAATGGATGCCCTTGAAAGTAGCGTTGGGTGTGACGACACCGTTACTGACCCATTGTTAAATCGATGCGGATTGTAAAACCTGCAGACACCTCCTTTCAAGTGCAATGCAGTGATACTGTTTTGGTAATTGCAGGGCCCAATGGGACTGGGGTCTGCTAGATCAAAGGGATCAACGGTAATTACAAAATTAAAGGGGTAGTTCTGTGCACCATGTAACAATGTAGCAGCATGATATTTAACCCTGGCTCTCTCTTGCTCTCTCTCATATTCAGGGTGATAAAGGGGACAAGGGGGACCCTGGTAAAGAGGGACCAGCAGGACCATCGGGGAACGACGTAAGTGTCTAGGAGTCTTTTCAGAAGTAAGCTGGTTAGTAAGCCTGGCTAAAAAAATGAATTGAAACAAAAATTGAGAACTGTCCAGCCGTACAAAGCACACATACTGTGAATGTGTTAAGATGGCACTGCAGGTATGTATCACTTTACAATGTATTGATGTGCCTGTGCTTCCGATAGAGGTGATGTGTTGGTTCCCCTTTTTTTTTTTTTTTTTTTTTTTTTTTCCTATCTCTGCAAATATCTAGCCAATTTTATTGGCTAGATTTAACAGTGCTGTCTTTTCTCTGAGTAGGGTCGTCCAGGAGAGATCTGTGTTGTCGGCCCCAAAGGTCAGAAGGTAAGACCACTGTGACTACTCTACATGGCTACAGAGCCTTAAAATGTAATCCTTTTAGATACAAGGTGCCCCACACACATAAAAAAGTTTCTTTAAAGTTTACTGACAGGATCTGATCATCCAAACGGTCAGTTTCCTTCTCATGATACTCGAGTCGCTCTCAAATGTGTTTTAAGAAGAAACCATTTGAACAGCTGCTCAGTTTCTTGTGTACCACAAACAAACTTTGCAATTGAGGGAAAATCTCACTAGGTGGCGATACACCCCGTGCAAGCTGACAGCATACAAGCACATAGCACGGCCCTGCTGGGCCCCTCTGAACACTGCTCTTGATTCTGCAGGGTCAGCCGGGGCTGGTTGGACCAGAGGGGTTAGCAGGAGAGTCGGGGCCCCCTGGGCCCCCAGGACCCCCAGGAGTGGGAGAGCCTGGACCTCCGGTGAGTAGTGCTTACTGGGTGAAATGTACTTCCAGCCCCCCTGTATAGAGTTCTGCATTCCTCGTAAGCTATCCTTCCAGTTGAATGCTAGGAAGAAAGAAGACGACAGTGTCTTGTTTAATGACGGCAGAAATGTTCTTTTTTTATATTATAAAAGCAAGGTTTTTTTTTATATATATTAATTTAATGTCGGTTACTTAAAACAACAAATGTTAATTCAAGTAGCTTTAAAGACATTTCAGGTCATTCAAAGCACTGTTTAAAATTAGCTCTTGTTAAACGCCACACTAGGCTAACTTTTATTGTGTGTTAAAAATCACGGGATCCCAATTACTTAGACCTGGAAAAATATAATCTATCAGTTAAGCAGTGAATTTATTTTTATTTATTGATCTGTTTATTTAGGGGAGTCCAGGGGGTCTGCCAGGGCTGAAAGGAAACAAGGTGAGTTATATTTCAAGATCGTTAGTTATTTTGTAAGATGGTGTCTCTCCCTCTCTGTTATCCTGTCTGGAAGCTGACCTGGAGTCTCATTGCAGGGTGATCCTGGAGTACCAGGCCGGGATGGTAACCATGGAGATCCTGTGAGTAGGGCACATACAAACAGACATTATTATCTCTCATCATATCGCTTAGAATGTCAGAGAGCAGGCCACTCGGCCCATCGAATCTCGTTCGGTTCCTAGTAGCCGATTGATCTCGGAACTTTTGCCAAGTTGGGTAGCCCATTCCATCCCCTCCACCTCTCTCTGTGTGAAGAAGTGTCTCCTCCTCTCTGTCCATCTCCACTTAATTTCCAACTGTGTCCTCTGGTCCTGGTTTGTGTACTCTACTTGCCTGGTCTGTGTGTATATGTCACATTATACCGTACATTATTGAATTCAGTCAAAAGAGCTGAACTGAAAACTGGTTCCAGCTGTCTTTGAGACGGATTGAGGATGGCAGTGTTTGGATGGGGCTGTTTCATGTTGCACTTTGCATTTCCAGTGGGCTGTGTCCGATCTCATCACTGTATCTATCTGCTGTTGTATTTTTTTTAATGCAGGGACCTCGTGGTCCAGGGGGTTCGAAAGGAGTCAAGGTGAGCTGTTGAAAGTGTGGTTCAGATGATTCTAACACCATGCAGTGATATTATGATTGGTCTTTTCGTTAGTAACTTCCGGTGTAATGTAAAAAAGCTCTCAAATGGATGGATAAGACCCCACATAGCTGTGTGATCCGCCCCGCTGTTTAGCCTTAGTGTACAGATAACAAGAGTGTTTTTAAACTTGCAAGAAACCTAGAATGACCCAAACCGCTATGCAATGGTAGCTATTTATTTTATATTACTATAGTCACACAAATAAACATACTTCTTATTGTTAGTCATATTCATCTAATTGTTTTATTTATTCAAGTTTAAACAAGTATAAACACAAGTATTTGTATGATGCGATCAACCCCTTATTACATCCCTGGTTGCCATAGATCTTCTCTCCCTCTCCTGACGGATCTTACTTCTCCATTCCACCAGGGGGAGCCGTGTGAGGTGTGCCCCAGCATTCCCAAAGGGTTCCAGGACATGATCACTCTGCAGGGGAAGAGTGGGTCCAAAGGGGAACCTGGAGCTCCAGGGAGAGGAGAGCCTGGTTTACCGGTGAGCTTTCACAGCAATGTTCTGGTAGTGAACTCTCTGCACTGACTGGGCTGGGTAAGAGCAGTGTGTGTCTGCCTGCTTCGCTAATGGAGCCTGGCTCTTCGGCACAGCACACGGATATTGTGTTGGTCTCTAAACCTGTTGACCAGGGTTCCACTTCATTAAAATTGAAAGAACTTCTGGGTTTTTTTTTATGAATTGTTTAGAAACATTCTCTTAGGGTAGACAGGGGTTTGAAAAGTCAAAATTAACTTCTGTTTTTGGTAAATGGTCAATTTTAATTTATCAAAATGAAATATAAATAAATAAATAAAAATATATATTATGTATATGTACGTTTCTTTTGTCTTTTAGGGACCGGCTGGCCTTAGTGGAGGAAAGGGTGATAAGGTACATCTGCATATGTTTAATTCCTAGTATAGGTGTGTGTGTGCACGAAGCTGGAAAATGAAACCAGAACCATACTGAAATGGGGGGGGGGGGGGGGGGTCTTCAGCTCCAGCACTAAAGCTGATTGTTTCTTCTCTTTCTAGGGGGATTCAGGAACAGCAGGTCTTAAAGGCGAAAAGGTAAAAACAATGTTTCTTAGATGAAACTTCTAAGATGGGTCCCTGTGTTGTATTTTCAAGCTGATTCTTTAAGCTGTGATGTGCCTTTCCTGATTCGGTTTTAAATGTCAAGTAAAGTTTTTTGTTATTTGTTTTGGCTTCTGTAGGGAGATGCCTGCGAGGTGTGTCCCACCATCGACGTGCTACCTGCCAATCTGCTGTCGTTAGGGAAACCAGGACCCAAAGGAGAGAAGGGAGAGGCGGGGCAGGGAGAGAGAGGACTGCCGGTGAGTGTCTAGGGTTCCTTCTAGTGGTTAGAAGTAGTTACTGCAACTGATATTGTGGAATTGGAGCGACAAACCCATTTAGTTTGTATTGATTTGGTGTTTCTGGGTTTTTTCTTGATTCTTTTGGGTTTTTTTCTCCAGGGCGAACCAGGAGCTATCGGTCTGTCAGGACAGAGAGGGGAGAAGGTGATAATAAAAGACATATCTACTTTATATTTATTTAGGGGCAGAGTGACGGTTTGGATTCAACCCGTGACGACTAAAGCGATTCCTGTTTTCTTTTCTTTTAGGGAAGCGCAGGGGAGAAGGGAAGAGACGGGAAAGAGGTGAGTGGAACTAGAGCTTTAATATTCCACTGTAAGCATCGATCCCTGTGGACTCTCTTGGTTTGTTTTTTCAACGCTTTGCGAACAATATGAAATTGCAATAAAGAAAGAAAACGCAGAATGATTCGTCGTTAACGAGTACCATTGTGAATGTTTTTAAAACAGTTAGAACACACATAATTGATTACCTTCTTGTAAAAAGACTAAGATTGTTCTTCTGCTGGTTCATTTCCAGGGCAAGTCCGGACAGCGAGGGTTACCTGGCCTTGAGGGTCTTAAAGGAGAAAAGGTGAGTAAAACGATGACTGGCCACATTGCGTTACTCAATATGCTTTTTACTGTTATGATTTTCTCAAACACTATCCCTGGGGTTGATATAATGTGGGTTACATTCATAGACGTGCTGCCTTTGTTTCAGGGCAACACTGGGGACCAAGGACTTCAAGGCTGGACGGGATTAAAGGGTGAAAAGGTCATTTATATTGATTCATGTATTTCTATGTGTTTTAATCCAGTGTCTGTTAGATAAGACACATCTACTAACCCTTTTCATGCATGAAATATTGAAAATACCTGGACAAAAAGTTTGTTGCTTTATAAAGGGGGAATAATGGCATCATATGAGGCTGTTGTGCATCTGCGTCTTCTGTATGTCCCCATATAAAGACATGTGAGATTGTCGAGCATGAAAGGGTTAGTAGGCTTGTCATCTTCCAAACTGCCAAGCAGGCATTGCGGCTCGTGCCGTCTCCAGTGTGCTGGCGGTTACCTCACCGCCTCTTTGTGTCTGTGGCAGGGAGAGGGGTGTGGTCTGTGCCCCACTCTTCCCGCGGAGGTGGGCGGCGCTCAGACGGTAATCAAGCTGCCAGGACTCCCAGGAGAGAGGGGGGACCAGGGGGTGCCAGGCGTGGGTGAGCCGGGCAAACCGGTGAGTGCACTGGGCCAGCGGAAATTATGAGTTGCTTTTTAAATTTTTTACCAGTTTTGGAGTTTTTGGCTGTTTTCCAATGATGCATTTGTCATGCTTACTTCTCGATCTCCAGACAAACCAAAGACAATGCTCTGTTTTCTGTTCTGCAGGGTAAACCTGGTACTCCTGGGTTAAAGGGAGACAAGGTAAGTCCAATTGAATATATTTGTATATTTTTTTTTAAAAAGCCTTGCAACTTAAAAGTAAACATTGATGAACTTCTCCCTGTTTGTCGCTGTTTGTCTCAAAGACTCCCCCACCCCCAGTCTTGTCCCATTATCAGAAAGGATATTACTTCAGTGTTCTCTCCTGTGTGCCCCCCTCAGGGTGAGCAGGGTTTCCAAGGAGACCCAGGGACGCCGGGACAGACAGGCATGCCAGGCCTGTCTGGCGAGCCAGGGACACAGGGCTTCCTCGGGCCGAAGGGGGAGAAGGTGAGTTTGAGGGCTTTGAACAGCTAGTTGCTGCCCTGCTATTAGTGTGTCTAAGACAGCATGGCTATCCAGCTTATTAAGAGCTTCACAATGTGGTTCTTGATTTGAGGTGAGAGCTGGGCAGTCTGTATTTTATAGTAGAAGCAAGTCAAAGTGCACAAGCGTTGCGTGATTGTTTATCACGGGAACCTGTTTCAGGAGCTCAACAGTACTGCTGGAGAGTAGAAAGAGGTGTTGACAGGTGGACGCTGTGAGTGACTCTGACCAGGGGATGTTAACATTGCTCATTGTTCTTGTTGTCAGGGAGATGCCTGTGAGATGTGCCCTTCCCTTCCTGAAGGATTGACGGACACGATCGGGATCCCGGGAAAGAAGGGAGAGAGAGGGGAGCCGGGACCCCCAGGAGAGGGCATTCCTGGCAAACACGTGAGTCCCCTCCTTCTATTCGGGGTCACACTTGAACTGGTCTTTTTAAACACGCATTCACACATCAATTTCCAAAGAGATATCTCCGTGATTAAATCTGAAAGTGCTGCTGTCCTTTCTATATCCGCTTTTTTTAAAAAAATGACTCAACAGGGAGGGAAATCCTACTATAGCAGTTTGATCCATTCCTGGTTTTACTATGGGTTTAATAAGACACACCTGAGCTTGTCTTATTATAGCTGTACTCTTTGGCTAATCAAGCTCATATTAAAACCTGGAATGGTTGAAAGTGCTCTGCAATCGGAGTCTTACTGTACTGTATTTTCATCTCTGCTTTAACAGTTTGTTGTTTTTTTTTTTACCCTCAGGGCAAGCCAGGACTTCCTGGCGTTCAGGGCCCGGCCGGACCAAAGGGCAGTCAGGTAAGTTCCGTTCTGAATCTGCTAAAATGCTCTTCAGAATCGTGTGTCTGTAGCAGATGAGGGGAATGCTCTTCAGAATCGTGTGTCTGTAGCAGATGAGGGGAATGCTCTTCAGAATCGTGTGTCTGTAGCAGATGAGGGGAATGCTCTTCAGAATCGTGTGTCTGTAGCAGATGAGGGGAATGCTCTTCAGAATCGTGTGTCTGTAGCAGATGAGGGGAATGCTCTTCAGAATCGTGTGTCTGTAGCAGATGAGGGGAATGCTCTTCAGAATCGTGTGTCTGTAGCAGATGAGGGGAATGCTCTTCAGAATCGTGTGTCTGTAGCAGATGAGGGGAATGCTCTTCAGAATCGTGTGTCTGTAGCAGATGAGGGGAATGCTCTTCAGAATCGTGTGTCTGTAGCAGATGAGGGGAATGCTCTTCAGAATCGTGTGTCTGTAGCAGATGAGGGGAATGCTCTTCAGAATCGTGTGTCTGTAGCAGATGAGGGGAATGCTCTTCAGAATCGTGTGTCTGTAGCAGAGTCGTATCCACAGGTGAATGCGTCTGTTTGAATCAGGTGAGGGATTATGATGCATGCTCCCTCCTTCGATCACTCCCCTCAATGTTATTTAAACCTCACGTAAACTCGCCTGGCTGTTGCCGATGCCATCCACAGGACAGCGGCCAAATAATCACAGACAAGTAGTCATGATCCCGACACTGCATGAACCAACGGATGAGTTGAACACTTTATGTTGTTGTTTCAGGGCAAGCCAGGGTCTCCTGGAGTTGGATTGCTTGGACCAACGGTAAGTGCCAGTCCACTCAGACCAGTCAGATACCAGCGTGCTTTTACTGAATCCTTTTCCACTAACAAGAGAGCTTCTCTTCATTCTCCAGGGAGACACTGGAGAAAGAGGGCTTCCTGGAATACCAGTAAGTGCTCTGCCTGTGTGTTTTACAAACAAAACAACCACGTGTGTCTTTTTATCTGCTTGTTTAAGAGCTCGATGTCCCCTTTTCAGGGGCAAAAAATACAACGGGTTCTTCATTTGCTTTTAATACAACAGAATGCATAATGAAGAGTAACGGTTTGCTGTCATACAGGAAACTCGGGCGTCTGTCACTCCTAATCAATATTAGTGCACCATTTCAATTTCATGTTTTCAGTGTCCTTCCTGCATCCCAGGGTTCTTTGCAGTGTCAGCTAAATGAGAGTCTTGATTGTTGCAGGGGCTCCAGGGTGTAGCTGGCGTGCCAGGGCCTCAGGGATCAAAGGGAGAGAAGGTCAGTAGTGCTGTATAGTAAATGTTGTCTGTTTACACAGTTTTGGGTGGGCAGCACAAAGAGTTTTGATCTCTGTTCACTTTCCTTGGTGGATAGTAAAGCGTTCAAGATGGAAAGATCTGATTAAGTGCAGTGCCGGCGCTGTGATTGGATGAGGGTGGTTTCTTCTTTATTTATTATGATTATCATTGAGTAGTAGTATTGTAACACTGTATATAACATGCTGTATTTTTTTTTTTTAATGCAGGGGTTTGAGGGGCCACAAGGACCACCGGGCCCTCAGGGGCCTACAGGAGTTGGAGTCGCTGGTCCCCCGGTAAGTTTGACCGCTGGTTCCTGTTAGATGTCTTCTGTCATTGCCAGAGCCATGCAAGCTAACTGACTGAGCTGTGTGTGTGTGTGTGTGTGTGTGTGTGTGTGTGTGTGTGTGTGTGTGTGTTTGATTCCAGGGCAAAGCAGGGATCCCTGGAGAGCATGGTGTTCCAGGAGGCGACGGCACACCTGTAAGTGTTCTCTCTTTCTATTGGCTATCCACGCGCTAAACCTCATACAGCTTCCTAGG